>NC_054705.1:25220372-25222872 GCF_016097555.1 Gigantopelta aegis
TGCCCAACGAAGGGCTATATTCTCCATAAAGAATGAAATTCACAATAATATATTATAAACCAACGAAGGGCTATATTCTCCATAAAGAATGAAATTCACAATAATATATTATAAACCAAAGCAATTAGCTCAATGTGCACGGAAAATATAATAGGTGATGACTGTGTGTGTTTGTTTTGTTTAACGATACCACTAGAGCACATTGATTTATTAATCATCGGCTATTGGATGTCAAACATATTGTCATTTTGACACAGTCACAGAACGGAAACTTGCTATATTTTTCCATTAGCAGCAAGGGATATTTTATATGCACCATCCCACAGAAAGGGTAACACATACCACGGCGTTTGACGTACCAGTCGTGGTGCACTGGCTGGGACGACAAATAGCCCAATGGGCCCATCGACGGGGATCGATCCTAGACCGACCGCGTATCAAGCTTGCTATTTACCACTGGGCTACGTTCCGCCCCAGAAAAGGCGATAAAGCTTCGCCTTGGAACACAGTGCATTATTTGATAGCATTTAAATAACACTTATTTTCTCTAACAAAAGGTGAAAGCCGGGGGAAATGTTTAAACGTTTAGTTTGTTTAACGACACCATTAGAGCACATTGATTTATTAATCATCGGCTACTAGATGTCAAATTTTTAAAAATTAGTATCAAGGGAACATTACTATGCACCATCGCACAGGATAGTACATACCACGGTCTTTGATATACCAGCCGTGTGCACTGGCTGGAACGAGAAATAACCCAATGGGCCCACCGACGGGGATCGATCCTACATCGACTGCGCCTCAGGCGAGCGCTTTGCCACTGGTCTAGATACGTCTCGCCCCCATACTTGGGAAAATGCTGATATACATATTTGAAATACAACAAATACATATTTATCCCTTAGTCGTTTGTAGCTTTCCGAAACTGCTGTGTATATCTAATCATTTACAATGAATTAAACGCTCAGCGATCACTATGTAAAGTTGGCTATAGCATTACTCTCATCTGTTACAGTAAGATATTTACGGATGGCCAAACAATAACATCTGGACGCATATATTACAGTAACATGTGCTACTATTAGCCATACACGAGTCGTTCATTAGTAAACGGCTAGGAGCATTCCTGTATTGTCCATAGCAAGCAGAGTCATGCTTGATTGTTATAACTAGTCCATATGTTGGCTTTTTCTTGTTTTAATTGGGATCTCTCCCCTTAACCAGTGTAAACATTTTGTATTGTATTGTATTGTATTGTATTGATTGAAACATATTTGATAGTTAAAAAAACCCCAAAACAAATGGATTAGACGCAAGTTATGTTAAACTTACTAGTCCTTCTACATAATCACTGGCGTGGCAAGCAGGGCTCGAGGTGGGGGTGGGGGTGGGGGCATATATATATATAACCTATAGCTGCTGCTACATGCCACACACACACACACACACACACACACACACACACACACACGCACGTGTGAGTGCCCTCCCCCACTTGTTGGCATCTTCCTACGCCCGTGACAATACATACATGTCACACCTACATGTACATGTAGCTATGAACGCACACACCGCACATGAGAAACCCCCACATTATCCTAACAATATCATTATACACCACATCAATATGAGCATCATCATCAGTATTTTATGATAATGAATGAATAAATAAGATGAACATTAAATGAATGATGAATGCATGAATGAATTGAAAGAGACAATTTAGCATATTTTAAACCATGGCTATTTGGGGTTTAACATATGGAAATTTGGTCTAGAGTGAGAGAGAGAGAGAGGGAGAGAGAGAGAGAGAGAGAGAGAGAGAGAGAGAGAGAGAGAGAGAGAAGAGAGAGAAGGATGGAGGCAGGAGAGAGAGAGAGAGAGAGAGAGAGAGAGAGAGAGAGAGAGAGAGAGAGAGAGAGAGAGAGAGAGAGAGAGAGAGAGAGGGAGGGAGGGAGGGAGAGAGAGGGAAGAAACCCATGGTCGCTGTGTAGGCCCCTCCTACCGAAAAATCACCAGTTGATGTTTTATAGACAGGGCGAGACGTAGCCCAGTAGTAAAGCGCTTGCTTGATGCACGGTTGGTCTAGGATCGATCCCCATCGGTGGACTCATTGGTCTTTTTTTCGTTCCAGCCAGTGCTATCCTGTCTGTGGGATGGTGTATATAAAAGATCCATTACTGATGGGAAAATGTAGCAGGTTTCCTCTCTAAGACTAAATGTCAGATTTAACAAATGTAGCAGGCTTCCTCTCTAAGACTAAATGTCAGATTTAACAAATGTAGCCGATGTGCTCTAGTGTCGACGTTAAATAAAACAAACTTTTTTTTATAGACATGACAAATGTTTAAACGTTTATTTTGTTTAACGACACCACTAGAGCATACATATTGCATTTAATCATTGGCTATTTGAAATCAAGCATTTGATAATTCCGACCGACATTTATCCATGGGATCGGGATTTATCTCAGTCGGGTGAGTGCTCGCTTGAGGCG
>NC_054705.1:25227872-25255585 GCF_016097555.1 Gigantopelta aegis
ACTCATGTATTATTCTCTATATAAACAACTTGTTGTGAGATAAATGGTATCTAACGGCCACTCGTGTATTATTCTCTATTTATTATGATTAGATTGTTACTCCCCTCAACTGTTTACAGATATTGTTATGAACTTATTCTGTCTTTACAAAAATCTGTGTGCACGTCTTTGTCTGAGATAAATGGTATCTAACGGCCACTCATGTATTATTCTCTATATATTGTGATTAGATTGTTGCTCCCTCAACTGTTTACAGATATTGTTATGAACTCGTTCTGTCTTTACAATTCTATGTGCATGTCTTTGTCTGAAACGGGGCGGGATTTAGCTCAGTCGGTTGAGTGCTCGACTGAGGTGCTTGCCTCGCAGGATCGAATCACCTCGGTGGATCCATTCAACTGATTTTTGTCTCTCTTTCCAACCAGTGCACTACAACTGGTAAATGACCGTGGTATGTGCTTTCCTGTCTGTGGGAAAGTACATATACAAGATGTCTTGCTGCATTAGGAAAAATTTAGTGGGTTTCCTCTGATGACTACGAGTCGGAATTACCAAATGTTTGACATCCAAGAGGCGATGATTAATTAATCATTGTGCTCTAGTGGTGTCGTTAAACAAAATAAAATGTGTCTGAAACCTCGGAGGAATATAACATATATAAGATAGGACCTTCAAAGACAGGTGTGTCACACAAAGACGGTAAACATGTCGGCAGCCCCCCCCCCCCCCCCCCCCCCCCACACCTCGTGTATCGTCACCTTAACTGAACGCGCCAAACTCCGCCAGTCACTCTCTAAAGATTCTTCAATATTTTGTCTTCCAACAAATTATATTGTTTTATTGTATGGTTTATGGGTATATAGTATGCTTACATTTCTAAGAAATTTTTTTTAATTTTGGCCAGAAGCCGCCATTGTGCAATTTAGTCAGGTCAGGTCAGAGGCTTTTCCGTGTACACTTAGAGTATACTGTTGTAGCGCACGCCTATAATGGGGGGGGGGGGAGGTGTCGACTTCCGCCTATAATGGGGGAGGTGTCGTCTTCCGCCGGCTCCTCCGTCCAGGACAGAAAAAGGGTTGGGGGGTGGGGGGGGGGGGAGTGGATCGCCCACGCTGGCATGTGCAAGGGAGCACAAGCAGCCAGACTAGGGTCGATAGCAGGCGGGGGTTGGTTTTGGTGCTATTGAAATTGCAAAAGTCCCGTAGCATTAGGTCCAAAAAGAAATAGATTGCGTAAAAATATCGTGAGATAATTTTAACGCACATTTTTGAACGGTTCATCACAATTCATTTGGAGCTATTTGACTGATTTTACTCAGTTGGCCGAAATTTAGCTTTCAGTGTGCAGTTTTGTGATTGCACATTTAAAGTGACAGACGCAAGTTTTTTAACACTACGACGTATTTTTATAGCCATCAAAACCGTTTCTGATAATTTAAATTGGACGTACTTACATTATACTATTTAGAATACTCATTTTCGTACACCTGAAGTGGTTCTACCAAAACCCCCATAATACCCCATAATGCAATTTTTCATTATTCTAAACCTGCACGTTCGTCTGAGAAGTAATGGTTATCAAGACAAGTTCTAGTCTATTTTTGGACGGTATTCCCCGTTAAAACACCACAGACTTTAACTTATCACTGTTATAACCTTATCCAAATGTGTGTTGCAGGTAGTACTAAACCACAAGTCCTGTGATTGGTGATAAATGTGAGTGTGTTGGCTGTAAAAAAATAAAATTGTTTCATCTGGGTAAAAAAAAAATGCAATTTTATTTCATCTAGTACCATTGGGTCAAGTAGCATTGTGCTTCAAACATGTATGGGGTACCTGTAAAAAAAAAGTACTCAAATTTTGTGCGGAACTAGGTTAGTCATAGACGCTACCCGTTATCTCTAAAATGAGCAGCTTAACCCCCATTTTTTTCTGATTCAGTTTAAGGGTGAGGGGTGGTAGTATTTATATACGTGGCGTTTATGTCGACTGATACTGAGTTTTAGCCACATGTGTTACTATTGTCGTCTATGGGATTTCATTTGGTAGTATACACCCTGCAGGTTTGTAGATTAACTAAACTTAGTGTCCATTTTCACGGACTGAAACTAGGATCTGCGCCTTTAAGTAGGTTAGAAGAACCCGATGACCGTGTTATCAGTGAGGTCACATGCATTGTGAACTTGACGCGTCTGTATCTTTCACAGGTGGTGTGATCATGGCGGGAGCTTACATCGGTCTGTTGTGTCTCATATGTGGGGTGTTTTTCGCGGTCCTCGGTAAACCGTCGGACCCCCAGGTCCCCAGGGCTTACAACGTGAGTCTCGACGACCCTCCAGAGTCCAGGTGGGACCACGTGCTAAAGGATTATGTAAATGAGGTACCGAATCTTATTGCCACCGTCAGGTAAGCTTGTGAGATTTTAAAACATATATTTTTTGTTTTGTTTATTTGTTGTTGTTATTATTTTATTTGTTTTATTTGTTTGCTTATTTGTTGTTGTTTAATTTCCATTATGCAAAGTTTTGTTGTTGTTTTAATTTATTTCCGTGCATATCTTCAGTTCAACCACGCTGTTTTGGCACGTTAACGATTTGGGCTATTTATCTAGGAGAGGCGATGGGTGAACTTTGGTACTGATTATATATATAGGACGTCATGTATATGGAACTGATGAACCTGTTACGGGTGAAAGGCGCTTATTCCATTAAAACGTTGTATATATATATATATATATATATATATATATATATATATATATATAGAGAGAGGAGAGAGAGAGAGAGAGAGAGAGAGAGAGAGAGAGAGAGAGAGAGAGAGAGAGAGAGAGAGAGAGAGAGAGAGAGAGAGAGAGAGAGAGAGACGTACGTCAGTGTACCTGTCTGTGTTATTGTAGGTCGCTGGTTCCCATCCAGTATTTGCCGGTGGTAGAAGACTTGGCAGTGGATTTGGAATCGTACATGCCGAGTCCCTTTCCTCAAGAGCTAAGAGGTTAGTCACGGCCATAGGAAAATCGTCTCTATATATATATTAATATCTGTTTGTCCGTTTGGCTCCCCGTCTGGCTATCCGTCCGTCCATCCATTTGTTTATCTACCTATCTGTCAACGTCCACAAACAACTTCTATCTGTCTGACTGTCTGTCTGTCAGTTTATCTACCTATATGCATATCTGCCTACCCGTGTATCTTTCTTCTCTTTTCCTTTATTTATTGATTCATTGCTTGATTCAGTCATTCATACATATACCCAGTCACTCATTATTTATTTATTCATTTATTAATTTCTTCTTTTTTGTACGTTAATTCGTTTATTTGTTCTCTCGTTCATTTGTTTGTTCTTTTTTTATTTTGCTTGTATTCATATACATGTTTAATTGCTTTAATTCTGAACCTTCAATGGTAAAAGTCGAGGAGAGGATCGTGACGTCAGAAGTGGGACCCGAACGTAACTACTCATTCTCATTCATCATAAGTCGTCACTACGAGTTGACACCTTCAAAAGGAAAAGAAAGAAAGAAAGAAATGTTTTATTTAACGACGCACTCAACACATTTTATTTACGGTTATATGGCGTCTGACATATGGTTAAGGACCACACAGATTTTGATAGAAAACCCGCTGTCGCAACTACATGGGCTACTCTTTCCGATTAGCATCAAGGGATCTTTTATTTGCACTTACCACAGGCAGGATAGCACAAACCATGGCCTTTGTTGAACCAGTTATGGATCACTGGTCGGTGCAAGTGGTTTACACCTACCCATTGATCCTTGCGGAGCACTCACTCAGGGTTTGGAGTCGGTATCTGGATTAAAAATCCCATGCCTCGACTGGGATCCGAACCCAGTACCTACCAGCCTGTAGACCGATGGCCTAACCACGACGCCACCGAGGCCGGTACCTTCAAAAGGAATGAGAATGAGTAATTACTGTACTTAAGATTGGGTCCCACTTCTGACGATAAATGTTTAGAAGGGGATGTAGCTCAGTGGTAGAGCGTTCGCTCTGCGTGTGAAAGGCCCCAGGTTCTCCAGAGAATATTTCTTGTCCTGGACGGAGGAGCCGGCGAGAGAAAATACCTGCGTCCATGTCAGGCGTGTGCTACAACAGCTTGCTCTGAATGTGTACATTAAATCCTATAACCTGACCTGGAATTAAAGAAAAGTAGCACACAGATATGAAAGACGAAATAATGGATGGATTGATGGACGGACACCACTAGAGCACATTGATTTATTAATCATCGGCTATTGGATGTCAGACATATAGTGATTTTGACATAGTCATAGAGAGGAAACCCGCTACAGTTTCTCATTAGTAGCTAGGGATCTTTTATATGCACCATCCCACAGACAGGATAGCACATACCACGGCCTTTGATATAGCAGTGGTGATACACTGGCTGTGACGAGAAATAGCCCAATGGGCCCATCGACGGGGATCTATCCCAGACCGACCGCGCATCAAGCGAGCGCTTTACCACTGGGCTACATCCCGCCCAACCTGGGCCCCGTTCCACGAAGCGATCTTAGCACTAAGATCACCTTAGTGCATAAAATAGCTATGCTGGGCTACGTCCCGCCCCTCGGACGAACGTTCGAATGAACGAACGAATAAATGAATGAATATCTAAAAGACCTAGATATAATAAAACCATTTGATTTATTCTTTCGTATTTTATTTCCAGGAATTGCAGAAGCTTTTACCATGGATATCGGGGACATTGTTTTACTTAATATCATATACGACGTCACTGCGTAAGTTTTTATGTATGGAATTTCTATGTTAAAACTTACACGAAATCTGCATTCTTGAGAGTATATTTTAATAGTTTTATAATGGAACATGACATTGTGCTCATTGAAAAATTGGTTACCGCGAGAGACCATAGGCGTACGGGCTTCCATTTTTTATAATGCCCGAATCTTGGTATGAACATTTATTCATATTAGTATTACTATCAAACACCTTTTGAGGGTAGAACGATGGAAATACATGGTAAAAAGGTTTCAGGTTAGCACAATGTGCCCGAATATTTGTATAAGTTTTGCCCGAATTTGAGGTTTTGCTCTAGCACTGGGAGAGACAATGTTGGTAGGGTGCAATTTGTCATTACAGCGGAGTGGAAGAATTTAGACAATGTTGGTAGGGTGCAATTTGTCACTGAAACGGAGTGGAAGCATACAGACAATGTTGGTAGGGTGCAGTTTGTCATTAAAACGGAGCGGAAGCATACAGATAATGTTGGTAGGGTGCAGTTTGTCATTAAAACGGAGCGGAAGCATACAGATAATGTTGATAGGGTGCAGTTTGTTATTAAAACGGACTGAAAGCATACAGAGAAAAAAAAAGGTGAATTAATACATTTAAGCAAGTTATATAAATAATTTATTATCTTGGTTCTTTAGAAGAATAGTCTTTATTAACGTATAGTGTGTAAATATTTCTGCGCTCACGAAAAGTCGGGAGACCGCTCGTGAGAATTGCTTTGGTCGTAGGATCAATCCCGTTCGGCGAAATCATTGGGAGTTTTCGATCCCAACTAGCATCCCAATGGTGTATGCCGTCCTGTCTTTGAGAAATTGCATATAATAGATCCCTTGCTGCTAATGAAACAATGTAGCGGGTTCCCTGTAAGAATATATGTCAGAATTTACCAAATGTTTAACATCCAATAACCGATGATTAATTCATCCATGGTTATAAAACACTTTAACTTTCTTCCTTTGATGTTTCAGGTTTTGCACGAGCATCGTGTCCCAGGATTCGAACGGCACGATCTGGCACGCGCGAAACCTCGACTTCTATTACGGCGACATCCTGCGCAATATGACCATCGTCGTCAACTTCCAGAAGAACGGCTCGGTTCGTGAATAGAACAGTAACAGACATTATTAAACAATGTTGTGATTAGATTGTTGCTCCCCTCAACTGTTTACAGATATTGTTATGAACTCATTCTGTGTTTACAATTCTATGTGCATGTCTTTGTCTGAAACGGGGCAGGATTTAGCTCAGTCGGTTGAGTGCTCGACTGAGGTGCTTTAGTCGCAGGATCGAACCACCTCGGTGGATCCATTCAACTGATTTTTTTCTCTCCTTCCAACCAGTGCACCACAACTGGTAAAAGGCCGTGGTATGTGCTGTCCTGTCTGTGGGAAAGTGCATATAAAAGATTCCTTGCTGCATTACGAAAAATGTGGCGGTTTTTCCTCTGATGGCTATGTGTCAGAATTACCCAATGTTTTACATCCAATAGCCTATGATTAATTAATGAATGTGCTCTAGTGATGTTGTTAAACATAACAAACTTAACTTTTAACTTTATTAAACGGGAGAGGTGGGGTGGAGAACCAGACTTGACTCTGGTCGTCTCTCTCGTACTAGCTCTATGCAGGCTGAAGGGGGAGGGTATGTATTTTTGTGTGTGTGCGATAATGGTGAATGTTCCAGGTTTGCATGAGACTGCAGAAGATTAATCTGAACGACAAAACCGTTACCGTTATCAAAACTCGTATTTCTGTACAAAACAGAGTCAAAGGATTTCTTTGACAAGGTCGTGACTGTTGTCGTGAAGCTCTCCTATGTGGTTTGATACCTTGATACTCTTTCTGCTATAGAATTACCACCCTAATCATTTTATATTGGAGGTGGAGGTGGAGGTGGGGGTGGGGGTGGGGGTGGGGGTGGGGCGATAAACACCTAATGAAAATCAATTAATCTTTTCCCTGCACTTCCCATAGACCGACAGCACATCCATATACACATGCACCACACACGTTGATACATGTAGCTTTAGGTGTCATAAAAGGTGTTGGGGAAAAAGAAGAGGTCAGTTAAGGAGTGTAATGCTCCCTCCCACTTTCTGGTTACGCCAGTGCTCGCAAACTCTACGGAGGAGGACTTCAAATGTGCGCGTCTCCACTAAGTGCGTGATACTAGAAAGGCCTGTTTTAATATTGTGGATCTATATTTTAAAACATATATTTAATGACAGAAATTTACAACAGTCTACTTCAATGGATTTGTTACTTCATTGCAGACTTGTGCGACTTTAAAATCTGCTGCCCAGGTCCTAGTTTCGCGAAGCGATCTTAGTGCTAAGATCAATTCAAGAGCATAAGGCTGTCACGAACGTAAGCAATCTTTGTGCTAAGATCAATATAAGTGCATAAGGCTGTTACGAACTTAAGCGATCTTAGCAGTAAGCTCGCATCGAAACACCTGGCCCAGATAGCTGAGACCTGCGTGTACACAGGACAATATCAACGAGTGAACGAAGGAGTAATTAAAGTAATGAACGAACGAAAGATTGACTGAAGGAATGAATAATCATTATAAGACGCCATCATCCTCGCTGGTGGAAATCTTAACCCTGTGACACAGGCTACGCCAGGGCACCGTTCCACAAAGCGACCTTAGCCCTAAGATCACCGTAAGTGCATAGCTATCTTATGCACTAAGGTGATCTTAGTGCTAAGATCGCTTCGTGGAACGGGGCCCAGGTCGGGTGGGACGTAGCCCAGTGGTAAAGCGCTCGCTTGGTCGGTTTGGGATCGATCCTCGTCAGTGAGACCACTGGGCTGTTTCTCGCTCCAGCCAGTGCACCACGACTTGTATATAAAAGGCCGTAGTATGTGCTACCCAGTCTGTAGGATGGCGCACATAAAATATCCCTTGCTACTAATGGAAAAAATTTATCGGGTTTCCTCTCTAATACTATAAGTAGCAATTACCGAATGTTTGACATCCAATAGCCGATGGTTAATAAATCAATATGCTCTAGTGGTGTCGTTAAACAAAACAAACTTCTTCTTCATCGTCCCGGGTCGAAATGTCCACTACCTCGGGTGTATTTTTTTCTATCCCACATGACCACACATGATGGAATCTTTTTCTTTCAAACATTCAGTAAATAAACTAGTATTTTACACTAACAGTCAAACATGGTCCATTAGCTAAACAATAACAATTTTATTTAACAATTTTATCATATTAAAGAAACTACACTATCATATTTAGCGTGTTTGCTTCATGTGTTAACTAAAATCTAACACTTTAAGTTAACAATATGGGCCCAATTTACGAAGCCTGTTTATGTCTTACGCGCGTGTATCTACATACATTTACAATGCTTAAACACCTGTTTATGTCTTACGCGCGTGTAACTACCTACATTTACAATGCTTAAACACCTGTTTATGTCTTACACGCGTGTAACTACCTACATTTACAATGCTTAAACACCTGTTTATGTCTTACACGCGTGTACCTACTACATTGCTACATTTACAATTTACTTAAACTTCCGCGTGCAACTACACACATTTAAGAAAAACAGGCGTATTAAAAATTCGGGCTCAAACATGTAAGAAAAAACAGGCGTATTAAGGAATGTTTACATGACAGTCGTCTGAGGATCATGGCCACATACACAAAACTTAGCTGATGATCAGCACAAAATAACAATAGTGTCGTGCAAAAACAAAATTGCAAAAACACCACGGCAATATCTATGGCATTGCCGATTGCCGTGAGCAATTGCAGGGGTTGCTTAAAGTGGCATACCCTAGTTTTCAAATACTGCGACGTATTTTTCATTATTAAAGCAGTTTTGGATAATTTAAATCGGATGTTTTTCCATTTTGTTATTTAGAATATTGATTTCCGTACGCCTGAAGTGGTTCTGGTCATCCAGGTTTAACAATACCTCAAAATGCACTTTTCACAATTCTAAAAACGCACGTTCGTCTGAGAAGTAATAGTTATTTTTAGACGGTATTTCTCTGTTTAAACATCACGGACTTTAGCTTCTCTCTGTTATAAACGTATCCAACTGTGTGTTGCAGGTTTGTAGATTAACTAAACTTAGTGTTCATGTTCATTGGCTGAAACTAGGGTCAGCGCCTTTAAAATTACAGTTGTTGATTTTAGACACTCTATTCCGCGACAACGTATGCTGGATATGTTGGTATTGCCACTGGACAGAGGCCCCACGGCTACACAGTCACCGTGGATACCAGGGGTCACCATGGTGATTACAATTTAAAATCCACTCTTAAACCAATGCTCGTAGGGCGCATCTTAAATAGGGGTCCTGTGCTTTTTACCAGCAGTGGGAGCTAACTATTTACTAGATTCTTTCTCTCTCTCTCTCTCTCTCTCTCTCTCTCTCTCTCTCTCTCTCTCTCTCTCTCTCTCTCTTTATGGGGGGGGGGGCGAGGGAGGGGGTGGGTTGGGAGAGTCGTCCGAATCACCGAATCATTCACCACGATTTACGGGCAAAAATAATGTTGAATATTATTTTATGCCTGTTGGGTATGTGTGGTTTATAAAAATAATCTTATTTTGTGCGTGGTATGTATATTAAAAACACTACCTAATCCTAATGACTGAACTATTTTCACATGCACGCCATGTTTACTAATTGTAAGTATTACTGCCAATTACTTATTTTATCTGTTATTTCTCACACACTCGTTGGTGATAACATCATACGTTATTTTTGATAACACATACTTGTTAACATATACGTGCGATAACATTTTAAAGACATACGACTGGACACCATTACCATACCATCCAATGAAACAAAAGCACGATCGAATCGATCACTCTGTACCGAACAAGTTAACGGCCACTCATGTAGTATTCTCTATGTCTCTACTGTTACATTCTAAATACAAGATTTTAGTACGAATATACTTTGCTTTGGCTCGCCATAAGAGTTTCTTTGATGTGCTTTAATTAGAGTCTTCCTTCATTCCAGTGCATGTTGGCTATTGGTGGGAGAATGCTATCATGGCGTTTTTCGACAAATCGTCGTGGTTCGTCACATTCCTCGTCAGGCAGGTATGAATCTGAACTATAAAACCGTATCTCTACACAATGCAGAGTCAAATGGGTCTTTGACAAAATGGGAGTGGGTGGTGGTGGATGTAGCCCAGTGGTAAAGCGTTCGTCTGATGCGCTGTCGGTGTGGAATTGATCACCGTCGGTGGGTCCATTGGGCTATTTCTCGTTTCAGCCAGTGCATCACGACTGGTATGTCAAAGGCTGTGGCATGTGCTATCTTGTCTGTGGGATGATTCATATAAAAGATCCCTTGCTATTAATGGAAACATGTAGCGGGTTTCCTCTGTAATACTATATGTTAAACTTACCAAATGTTTGACATCCAATAGCCGATGATTAATTAATCAATGTGCTCTAGTGGTGTTGTTAAACAAAACAAACTTTGACAAAATAGTGGTTGATCACATGAATCTCTGTCTAGTTTGGAGGACAGCCACTCCCAATGAGATCTCTTACTGGACGGTACACCCTTTCTGCACCGCTCAAAAGAGGACTGCCATTCCCGGACTAATTTACTAAATCAAGACTAACACAGTACATTTGGTAATTCTGACTCATAGTCATCGGGGGGGGGGGGGGGGGGGGGGGGGTAGGGGAGGGCAAGACGTAGCCCAGTAGTAAAGCGCTCGCTTGATACGCCGTCGATTTGGGATCGATCCCCGTAAGGGGGTCCATTAGGCTATTTCTCCTTCCAGCCAGTGCATCACGACTAGTGCATCAAAGGCCGTGGTATGTGCTATCCTGTCCATGGGATAGTGCATATAAAAGATCCCTTGCTGCTAATCGAAAAGAGTGGCCCATGAAGTGGCGACTGCGGGTTTCCTTCCTCAGTATACGTGTGGTCCTTAACCATATGTCTGACGCCATATAACTGTAAATAAAATGTGTTGAGTGCATCGTTAAATAAAACATTTCCTTCTTTCCTTCGTAGTCATCAGAGGAAACACGTTACATTTTTTCTAATGCAGTACGAGAGCTTTTATATTCACTATAGCTAAATCCCGCCCCGCTTACACCAAAAATGACGGTCATGTATATAGCCAGCCTTCATTAGCCGAGGCTATATACACGGCCGCCATGTAGCACTATATAGCTACTTCTGTGTAATAAATATGGCGGCCTCCATGACTGTCGGCAGTGCAAATCAAAAGAGGGGAAGCGGCCAGAACAATGGGACGTTGTTACAACGGCCTTGCGTATTATAGCAAATAACCAGTGATGGAAATACTAGAGCTAAAAATATATTTA
This sequence comes from Gigantopelta aegis, assembly GCF_016097555.1. Classification (NCBI taxonomy): domain Eukaryota; kingdom Metazoa; phylum Mollusca; class Gastropoda; order Neomphalida; family Peltospiridae; genus Gigantopelta; species Gigantopelta aegis. The sequence continues at coordinate 25,238,977 of NC_054705.1, forward strand.
ATGTTTTAAAGCAATATATCTCAACTACACTGACTTCCCTCTCACTAACCACTAACAACCAACCACTAACCCATTGCCCTGGACAGATAGACATCTCAGGTGTGTGGCCAGGACATCGTGCTTAAATCTTGTTTGGATTGTGTTTGTTTTTTTAAAAAGCTGTCATCACCTTGTTAATTAAAATGACGTTGTTTTTGTTTAACTTAAGCCTGCACTCTAAGATTTGTTATGTTTCTCGTGTTTAACTCAAGCCTGCGCTCTAAGATTTGTTACGTTTCTCGTGTTTAACTTAAGCCTGCGCTCTAAGATTTGTTACGTTTCTCGTGTTTAACTCAAGCCTGCACTCTAAGATTTGTTACGTTTCTCGTGTTTAACTTAAGCCTGCACTCTAAGATTTGTTATGTTTCTCTTCTTTAACTTAAGCCTGCACTCTAAGATTTGTTACGTTTCTCTTCTTTAACTTAAGCCTGCACTTTAAGATTTGTTATGTTTCTCGTGTTTAACTTAAGCCTGCACTTTAAGATTTGTTATGTTTCTCGTGTTTAACTTAAGCCTGCACTCTAAGATTTGTTACGTTTCTCGTGTTTAACGTAAGCCTGCACTCTTAAATATGTTACGTGTTTTTTGTTGTCAGGTGTTGGAGACGGTACCAAAGTACTCCGACGCCGTTAGCAGGTTGGCGTTAGAACCGATACATGCTCCAGTTTACTTCATTGTCGGAGGTAATCAAACAAAGGCACATAGCTAACGATAAAACTTTATTCATAATTTTTCCAACAATAGGCTAACTTGGAAAATACTTCTTTTTTTAAAATTATATAATCAAGCCTATATTTGTTTTTAAATGGAGAACAACAGGTGTGTTTAGTTGTTGTTGTTTTAAAAAAAATTAAATGAATGCTATTTTACAGTTTAGAAAAGAGAAAAAAATTCATTTAAACAGTTAAATAAGTTTTAATGTAAAGTCCACAAACACAGCCCAAATACAGGACTTCCCGAAACATATTTATATATTATTAATAGCAACTACAAAATGTCAATGGTAGAATTTTTAGTTCAAATTTATTTTACTACTAGTATTTTGAAAACAAACCGTACGTAAGCTGGGAATTTTGTATGTATTACTATACGTTACTTATTTTAATATACAGGAACCAAAAGAGATGAGGGTGTGGTCATAACACGTGACCGGATAGCTGCGGTTAACCGGATGTACATGGATGTTCTACAAGGGAGGTAAATCGAGACACATCATTAGTTTAATTTTTATGTCGAGTAGTCTTCCCACTAAAGGCAGGAATATCGATTCAGTAAAATCGGCCTCGATGGTGTCGTGGTTAGGCCATCGGAAATAAGGCTGGTAGGTACAAGGTTCGCAGCCCGGTAACTGCTCTCACCCAGACCGAGTTTTAATGACTCAGTGGGTAGGTGTAAGGCCACTACACCATCATGTCTCTCACTAACAATTAAGAACTGACCCACTGTCCCGGATAGATAGCCGAGGTGTGTGCCCAGGATAGCGTTCTTGAACCTTAATTGGTTATAAGCACGAAAATAAGTTGAAATGAAATGATTCCCTATGTTTTGTATTTTATTAGTATAATATTTTGCCTATTTAACGCTGTCATTTTGAATATAATTGAATTAATTGCCCTTTAAATAATATGGGATACACACACAATGTGTAAGATTATATTATTTTTACAGTAACACATTAATCTGACTGTAACTAAAGAGGATATATGGCGTATGTAATATTCATTGTGATTAAAGTCAGCTCCACTAGTTAATAACTATCACCAGTGGCGTAGGAAGAGGGGTGGGGGGGGGGGCACACACACATATATATAAACCATCGCTGCTCCAACATGATCAAAGAAAGCGCCCCCCCCCCCCCCCCCCCCCCCCCCCCCCCCCCCCCCCCCCCCCCGCTTCCTAGCCAGTGATTACCCGTAGACCAGTACAGCTGATTGACGTAACCCAGTGTTAAAGCGTTCGCTTGATGCGCGGTCGTTCTGGGTTCTATATCAAAGGCCGTGGTATGTGTTATCCTGTCTGTGGGATGATGCATATGAAAGATCCCTTGCTGCTAATCGAAAAGAGTAGCCCATGAAGTAGCGACAGCGGGTTTCCTCTCGCAATATCTGTGTGGTCCATAACCATGTGTCCGATATAACCATATGACCGTAAATAAAATGTGTTGAGTGCGTCGTTAAATAAAACATTTCCTTCCATTATATACAAGCTAAATGAAAACAGGATAAATATTAAGACTAATTTAATAATAAAATAATTATATAATGAACGTGGTAAACGTGCATGTCTATTTAGATGGTTTATTTGCAGATGGTATGTTCTCGAAACCAACTATGACCACTGGACTACGCCGCCACCTTACGACGCAAAGAGGAGGTAACCCAAAGCATTCATATTGATACATGTTCGCCAATCTTAACTTGTATAGACTGGGCATGGCACAGACGTGCCTGGACCTCTTAGGCACGTTAATAAAGTTAAAAAGTAAATTACTTGTATAACTGGCCTCTGTGCTGTCGTGGTTAAGCCATCGGTAGGTACTGGGTTCGCAGCCCGGCACCGGCTTCCACTAAGAGCGAGTTTTAACGACTCAATGGGTAGTTGTAAAACCACTACACCCTCTTTTCTCTCACTAACAACTAACAACTAACTCACTGTCTTGGATAGACAGCCCAGATAGCTGAGGTGTGTGCCAGGCTAGCGTGCTTGAACCTTAATTGGATATAAGAACGAAAATAAGTTGAAATGAAATTAAATACTTGTATACTATCCCTGCCACACTACGCCCTATCTCGTAGCTAGGTTTTCGAAAGGTGTACTCGATTAAAGTATAACGAGTTTAGTGAATGTTTACTTTATTAAACTTAAATACTTTACAACTGTATATACTGGTTCTTTGTATCAGTGAAACATTGTATTTTATATAATATATCTGTAATTTGAAAGCGTAATTAGGTATTAACACAAAAGTTAAAATGAATTTCTATATTATGAAAAAACCCCACAAAATAAAATAAAATAAAATAAATTTAACAAAAACAAAAAGAGTCCCCAAAATAAAGGAGTTTTATTTGTTCATTGTCAACCCTGTTTGTCCACCATATGCATTACTACAGGTAGCAGTATACCACATAGCATCTCACGGGGTCAGAGGTCAAAGTGCACCTAACTTTTAATACCGGATTCACTATGGTCACGTCTGCCACTGGCGAGATATGTGTTATTTCGTCTGGCAAGTAAATTCCTCTAGTTTGATGTAACTAATGTCGTTATAGAAGCTGCTAGTGTACTTGAAACATGTGCTATGTTCCACTAACATTAGGATGTCAGTAGTTGCGTGGAACTAGGGTAGTCATAGACACGTCCCGTTACATCCGAAACTAGCAGCATCTTGAGTATAATGTATCGAACAACCGGGCCATGGTCTTCAACTTTGTGCTAGACGTATTTGGTGATTCGCCTAAATGATGCATAAACCAAAACCACGGACAGTTTGAAAGTGGTGTTATTATTAGCAATAAAATGTTTACAGTTTGCCCAAATAAGCTCGATGGGATTGAGCTCACATTGACGAATTGGGGTCCTTAAAACAACATGTCCGTGTAACTCTATAAACAGTTTTGATTGTGTTTAATATAAAACGTTTTTACATTAGTTAGCACTTTGGTTTTCATCTGAGTATAGTTTACTTTATGATCTGTAAGCCATTTCTGTAAGTCGCTTTTTTCTTTTTACAATTGTTGGTGCAACAGCTTCTGGCCCTTTGACATTGTAATAGGATGCATTGTCCATCACAATAACTGAGGGGTTGTTTGGCTATGCGCTATCCAGTCAATAAACACACTGCCATTTATTTCCTGATGGTAATCTCCCAGGTCATTTGTCGCTTCCAAAATGAGTTCATACCCAGGTATGAAGCCAATATTACAAGAACCTGCATGCAATGTGATTAGTCGCCTACCTTTACCAGTTGGAACCTTATAATAGATGCATTTGATAAATCTTTTGGCAACCACATTTTGTCTGTGGAATGGTTTTTATTCACCCGTGTTTCATCTAAGTATACCACGTCATACCCTAATTCTCTGTATGTAGTCTTTGGTAATTACAGCGCTGTTGAATAATGAACTGTTTTTCTCTAAACAAATGTCGATTATCACCCCTTTTTGTATAAATAAATCCCAAATCAGTTAATGTTCTTGTCAAAGTAGCATTTGAAATATGTCTACTGTCACCGATTTCTTTCTGTATTCGTTTTACAGTGGGTGGTAGCCCATTTCTATATATCTTGTGAACAGCACGCTGAATTACCTGTTTGTCGAATTCATCAACAATATGTTTGCGACCTTTGGAAATGTTGACTTTTGTAGATGGCCCGTTTTGTTTTTTTCTTTACAATATGACAAATCTGGGCTGTTGACATCCCAACTGCCCTAGCTGTTCTCTCAACAACTCTGTTTAAAGTTATAAGCAATTTCCCTCTCTTATTAGCAAGATGGCAAAATGAATAAACTGCTTTCACAAGTTTACTAACTGTAACTGAGAATGCAGTTCCTCATACTATATTGATAGCAGAACTAAGACACGCGCCATTCCCAATACAATGAAGTTCAATGAAGTGCTTGTCATATCATATTGATAGCAGAACTAATACACGTGTTATTCCCAATACAGTGAAGTTCAATGAAGTGCTTGTCATATCATATTGATAGCAGAACTAATACACGTGTTATTCCCAATACAGTGAAGTTCAATGAAGTGCTTGTCATATCATATTGATAGCAGAACTAATGCACGTGTTATTCCCAATACAGTGAAGTTCAATGAAGTGCTTGTCATATCATATTGATAGCAGAACTAATGCACGTGTTATTCCCAATACAATGAAGTTCAATGAAGTGCTTGTCATATCATATTGATAGCAGAACTAATGCACGTGTTATTCCCAATACAATGAAGTTCAATGAAGTGCTTGTCATATCATATTGATAGCAGAACTAATGCACGTGTTATTCCCAATACAGTGAAGTTCAATGAAGTGCTTGTCATATCATATTGATAGCAGAACTAATGCACGTGTTATTCCCAATACAGTGAAGTTCAATGAAGTGCTTGTCATACCATATTGATAGCAGAACTAATGCACGTGTTATTCCCAATACAGTGAAGTTCAATGAAGTGCTTGTCATATCATATTGATAGCAGAACTAATGCACGTGTTATTCCCAATACAAAGTGAAGTTCAATGAAGTGCTTGTCATATCATATTGATAGCAGAACTAATACACGTGTTATTCCCAATACAGTGAAGTTCAATGAAGTGCTTGTCATACCATATTGATAGCAGAACTAATACACGTGTTATTCCCAATACAGTGAAGTTCAATGAAGTGCTTGTTATATCATATTGATAGCAGAACTAATGCACGTGTTATTCCCAATACAATGAAGTTCAATGAAGTGCTTGTCATATCATATTGATAGCAGAACTAATGCACGTGTTATTCCCAATACATTGATGTTCAATGAAGTGCTTGTCATACCATATTGATAGCAGAACTAATGCACGTGTTATTCCCAATACAGTGAAATACAATGAAGTGCTTGTCATACCATATTGATAGCAGAACTAATACACGTGTTATTCCCAATACAATGAAGATCAATGAAGTGCTTGTCATATCATATTGATAGCAGAACTAATGCACGTGTTATTCCCAATACATTGATGTTCAATGAAGTGCTTGTCATATCATATTGATAGCAGAACTAATACACGTGTTATTCCCAATACAATGAAGTTCAATGAAGTGCTTGTCATATCATATTGATAGCAGCACTAATACACGTGTTATTCCTAATACAACTAATGCACGTGTTATTCCCAATATAGTGAAGTTCAATGAAGTGCTTGTCATATCATATTGATAGCAGAACTAATACACGTGTTATTCCCAATACATTGATGTTCAATGAAGTGCTTGTCATATCATATTGATAGCAGAACTAATGCACGTGTTATTCCCAATACAGTGAAGTTCAATGAAGTGCTTGTCATATCATATTGATAGCAGAACTAATACACGTGTTATTCCCAATACAATGAAGATCAATGAAGTGCTTGTCATATCATATTGATAGCAGAACTAATACACGTGTTATTCCCAATACAGTGAAGTTCAATGAAGTGCTTGTCATATCATATTGATAGCAGAACTAATACACGTGTTATTCCCAATACAATGAAGTTCAATGAAGTGCTAGTCAAATTAAGAATGTTTTACTTGTTAGCTCATACATGTATATCCATACAACAGGAGTAATTGTGGTGTTAACAAATGTACATTAAATAGTTTAGGTATTCGATTCAATGTGCATGTATGTATTCTTCCACCTATTGGTTGTGATTTCACCTATCAGGTGTAGTCTATATCAACCTGGCTGTAATAGTCTGTTTCAAATTGTATGTGTTTTGCAGTAAAATTGTGAAAACATCTCGTATTTTCATCTATAACAGGTCATCAATTGGCATTTGTTGTACCGGTTGTTTGAATACCGTAACAGGTCATGGTAATGCCAACACATTTTTCTGGTTTTTATTCTAGGGATTTTCATTAATATATAATATTGAAAGGTATAATTTTGATTAGTACTTTTTTTTAGACTTAATGTTTTCGTTGTTTCTTTTAAATTCGATTTCTTTTTAGAGCAACAGCCATCAAGGCGATGAACGCACTAGGCATGTCAGGTGTCAACATGACGTCATTGTATGGCGTGCTATCAACAGTGCCCGTTCTGAATGAGTGAGTACCAGGATACAGATTTCCTTTACGTGTCATTTGCTATTAATAGGAATCTAAAGAAGTAGTTTTCGTATATTTTGTAGGCTTTTTTCGGTGGTGTCGTGGTGAAGCCATCAACCATAAGGCTGGTAGGTACTGGGTTCGTCTCCGGGAACCGGCTCTCACACAGAGCGAGTTTTAACGACTCATTGGGTAGTAAGAACACTACACCCTCTTGTATCTCACTAACAACTAACCACTAAACCACTGTCCTGGACAGACAGCCCAGATAGCTGAGCGTTCTTGAACCTTAACTGGATATAAGCACAAAAATAAGTTAAAACGAATGAATGAATTTTCGCCAAGGATTCACCAGAAAACGATGGTTTACGATGAACAGTATCACATTACAAATTTAATATACTTTAGTTAATTATGCACAGATTATGTGTGGGATAAAGCAATTTTTAGTTATGTATCACAAATACGTGAAGAGTAGTAAAATATGGCTGGGCATTTGCAACCTTGAGAAGGCATCTTTAACGGATGTACTATATATTATTACATCACCGAGAGAGACCCTACAAAAGTTTATATTTTATACCCATTCAGTGTCTGGTTTTTTTATGTACATATGGAAATAAGCAATGAAAAATAAACAAACAAAAAAAACCGCTACCAACTCCCATCCCCCAAAAACAACAACAGCAAACAAAAACAACAAACAGACAAATATAAACATGTATATTTATTAGGAAGTTTGTTTTGTTTAACGACACCACTAAAGCACATTGATTTATTAATCATCGGCTATTGGATGTCAAAAATATGGTAATTTTGACATAGTCATAAAGAGGAAACCCGCTACATTTTTCCATTAGTAGCAAGGGATATTTTATATGCACCATCCCACAAACAGGATAGCACATACCAAGGCCTTTGATATACCAGTCGTGGTGCACTGGCTGGAACGAGAAATGCCCCAATGGGCCCACCAACGGGGATCGATCCTAGATCGACCGCGCATCAGGCGTGCACTTTACGACTGGGCTACATCCCGCCCCTATGTCCGATAGCTTAACCACGACACCACCGAGGCTGTGTACAGCAGGCTTCTGGGACCCATTTCACTAAACATCGTAAGTTTACGTCTGCTACTAGCAGTCATACCGGTCATCCGTTTGCACGTGTTTGACATCAGTTTCACGCAGAAAATGACTTTATTGCGGAAACTGGAGTATTTTAAAGACAAAAGAAAATGAAATGTTTGTTCTTTTAACTATATGTATTGAACTATAATAGCAATAAGAATTGTGGTTTAGTCGTAGATTTACGTTTACGTGCAAAACTAGGCTTACGGTGTTTAGTGACATTGGGTCCTGTTCAATGCAGGTTTCTACTCAAAGATGTACTTGTTATTACGGTGACTGGTTAATTTCAGGAACACTACGTACTCCATCGTGTTCAGCGCAGCCCACCCAGACATATCGAAGACGTGGATTAGATGGCCTAACACCACACACCGTGCAAACTACACATAAATACAGTAGAATCCAAATATCTCACAATCTGTGTTGTTGTTATTCATATTTCTTAAAGGAAGGAAGGAAGTGTTTTATTTAACGACGCACTCAACACATATATGGTTATGGACAACACAGATATTGAGAGAGGAAACCCGCTGTAGCCACTTCTTTTCGATTAGCAGCAAGGTTTTTTTTATAAGCTGCATCCCACTGACAGGATTGTACATACAACGGCCTTTGTTACACGAGGCTGCGTTGTGAAGCACTGGCTGGAACGAGAAATATCTCAATGGGCTCACCGAAGGGAATCGATCGCATCAGGCGAGCGCTCATACCACTGAACTACGTCCCCTCCCCCTCCCCCCCCCCCATTTCTTAACGGTAACTGGTCCGCTGATGCATTGTGTGGTATTTCTGTCCAACACTTAGTTTCTTGCTTAAAACTACATTCCCTGGAATATTTTTATTATTTAAGCATAGAAGAAAAGAAAATCCAATTACGTTTGGTGCATATATGACGCCGCACTCCGCATTGGTTTCACTACGCTGGCTTATCCAGGTCAAAAACAAAGCCAGTATTTTGAAAGTGGGACACTTTTGACGGGCTCGTACCGATCTCGGTTTTCATTGGCTTATCACAAGTATAGAATTCCCCAACAAGAGATCACGTGAGATTTCGTAATTTTTGAACAAATTTAACTGTCTTTTTGAGGGGTCGTCTCATATCTCCAAAACATATTTATATCCATAGAGGTATGGTACAACGCCTTTCCAGGGGTCGGTGAGTGGGGGATTTGCCTTAAAATTTTGACAGTGGCCAGCTGTTGGCATACGCGTTACATGTAAGGGGGTGTTATTAATTACGTAACGCTCTAGGGGTAGAGGAAGAGGGTACTGTGTTCGATTAACGTAACATTTTTCAAGACTATGTTATTTTTATTCATTACTTAGACCTAAAAAGGTATTTTTTGGAAATGCGCGGTCAGTCTAGGATCGATCCCCATCGGCGGGTATACAAAACGACCATGGTATGTGATATCCTGTCTGTGGGATGGTACATATAAACGATCCCTCGCTAAAAAAAAACTAAATGTAGCGGATTTCCAAGGCGCGTGTGCAGGGATTACAGCGGGGTTGGGGTTATAGACTGTGTTAAGCGAAGTTTATATGGGGTCATGCTCCCCCCAAAAATACATTTCAATTTTGTTTAAGCTTGGGCAAGTAAGGTTTTCGACCTCCAGTACACCCCCCCCCCCCCCCGCCCCCCTGCACATGCACCCGATTCCTCTCTAAGATTATATGTCAAAATTACCAAATGTTAGACATCCAACAGCAGATGGAAGGAAGGATAGGATATGTTTTATTTAATGATGCACTCAACACATTTTATTTACGGTTGTATGGGGTCGGATGATTATTAAATCAATATGCTTTATCTTTGATGTCGTTAAACACACACACACACACCCAACTTTACGCTTTCCAAACGAAATAATATTTATTTGAATTTGTCGATTTTAACACGTAAAATTAAGAAGTGAACACGTTCATTGTCTACTTTAGTATATTTTATTTTAAAAATATATACATGATTAATGTGTTACTAGTATACAAACTAAACTTTGAAAGTTCTACTAACACTTTATAAAATATCAATTCTGAAATAGGAAGGTACGACTGTCGATAATACGTTGTCAAGATCAAACCGGTTTTAACTAAAGACTCGAGTACTGTATCTTCAACCGAACATTCTTCGTACAGCGCAAGATTTCTCTTTTAATTTTTTGAGACGAACCCTACAATTTGAAATCGGCAAACGCAGGTGTTAACTGAAACTAACAACAGGCTGTCCTTTGTGCTTTGCCGAGCTATGGCGGCACAGGCGACGAATCAAGCGTATACGTTTGACGATATCCGTTCATAGCGAACACACACGACTTTTTTAAAAGTGCATTTGAGCTTGTATTTCACATTTGTACATGATGTTATAATATGGTAACCAGAGAATGTAATTTTAAAACAACCATTGTCTGAAATAACGTTTTTGTGGAAGTTCAGTGTAAATAATATATATATAGTAGAATCTCATTGGCTCGAACGCCCAACGGTCGAACCTACCGGTATTCTCGAACCAAGAACAATGTCCCGATTTTTTTCTCTGTTAAACCCTTTTATTTTGGTGCTGATTGGTCGATTACCCCTAGGGTCGAACAGAAGCTTTCTCTCGAACCACGTTATTAGTCCGAACTGTAAAATTAAACATATATAGCTCGAACGACTAAGTCTATCCGAAGAAATACAAAAATGTATTTATATTTATTTACAAATTTTTCATTGACCCTTTCACGTCAGTCACAAAGTAAGTTAATATAAATTCGGAAGTGGAACGAATTAATCCTAGATCATATGCCGGCTTCTCGTGTTGTTTATTTAGCACCTATCGGTAATTATCTTTCTAGTAAAGATAATAGTACTACGATAATCATGAGCTGAATGAACCTTGCATGTAACACCAATCAATTGGTGAGCCTAGTTAGGCCTCGCCGGTTTATTTTAATCATTTTAATCACTACTCTACGCATGAGCGTCGGCATATTTTCTTTTTAACTTGAAATACAGGAGAGATCAATGTAATGTAGTGATTGCAACAATAAAAGGTAAAGGGCCTCCGCCTGTGCTTCATTTGTTTCTCAACGTTCTCAATATGTCGCAAAAGATTCTACAACAGCATAATAAAGAACGATTTTTTAAATTAATAAATATTTATAAATACAGACTACCAGTGTGTTTGTTATTTGTTTATTTAACGGTGATAAATAATAGTTACAAATATGTATCTCATCCGACATTTGAAGGCGACTTCGTTACTCATGAGTCAATCGGACCATCTCGCCCAAGACAGTTTTACGGAAATATGCGAGGTGTTCCGATTGGTTTTTGTGTCACAGAAGCACCCGACAACGACCGAATGCATGGTTCGAACTACTCGATGGGTCGAACAGACTTTGATGCACCGACAGAGTTCGAGCCAATGAGATTCTACTGTATATATATACTATATATATATATATATATATATATATATATATATATATATATAATATATATTTATGCATGGGTTAAATCTTGATGGAACATCCAAGGTAAATCTGAATTTGTTGTTTTTAAAGTTTAATCAGGGTCTGATAATTAATTTTATACTGCCAGGTGTGTGTTTTTAAAGTTTAATTAGAGTCCGTTCTTTTAATTAAGTTTACACTGCCAGGTGTATGTTTTCAAAGTTTAATCAGGCTCCGTTCTTTTAATTAAGTTTACACTGCCAGGTGTATGTTTTCAAAGTTTAATCAGGGTCTGTTAACAAGTTATCTTGTCCGCTAACAATATTCTGTGGTATTTCTAGCTAAAACGTAGATTCCAGCTTGAAATAGTATTTATACGAGGGGTGATTGATAAGTTCGTGGCCTAAGTCAGAAGTACACGAGCTGCACGTTTCAATGAATTTGAGTGCAGTTCAACTTGTTGAATGATTACACAGAATGTCTGAAGTTACTAACTTGAGTTGTTTTTCTGTTACATATTATTAAACATCGAGAATCGGTGGTTTCTGATAATATGGACAATATCAGCCATCGTGCGGTCATCCGCTACCTCGGTCTCAAAGGCTTAACACCCAAGAAGATCCATGAAGACATAGTGGTCACACCAGGGGAGGATGCCCCTTCATACAGCATGGTGAAGAAGTGGGCTGTTGAATTCAAATGTGGCAGGGAGAGTCTGGAAGACGACCCCCGTTCAGGAAGGCCAGTCACCGTCACCACACAGGAGACCATTGCCAAGATTCATGACATCATCATGGCAGACACAGGCCTTTCCCCAGGATTTTTTTAAGGCGCTTGCATATTTAGCATCATTATAACACAAAAATCAAGCCAAAAGAAGTGTGGTAGTGAGTTGAAAACAGTTAAGTGTGTGCCTTCAATCCATCAAATCATGTTGGGGTTGTTTGTGTGTTTGGGGGGGGGGGGGGGGGGGGGGGATTTTTTCTCTAAAACCCCCATCAATTCCCCACCCCCAACAACTTCATAATTTGCGTCAATGTGGTTTTGTTGATTTCAGCGTCGTGTTAAATGCTTGTTGTGATTTCTGCTTGTAAAATACCTAAGCTAAAAATGCTGACTTCACAGTATATTCCATTTATAAAAAAAACTACCAAAAAACCCCCAAAACGTTAATAAAATAAAATTTTACTTTTTTTTTAAAATCCAGCTAACTTATTAAATGTCATCTCACAGTTTAACAAATATATATCTAGCATTATCTAACACATATGATTATTGTACGTGTACGTTTAACTGCATTTTGTATAAATACTGCATGTACATTTCCCGCGATCGCGATCTCAGTGCGTGCTCTCGACCATAGGTACAAAATTAACAAAGACAAAGGAAATAACGAAACTGCAGTTAGGTATTCATTGATGCAAACAACTATTGTTTTTCTACACATTTACATCAAGATTTACTCCTGTGTAATCGTATTGTTCATGTCCGCAACGATATCTCTTGACACGTGGGTGTCAGCTGACTCTGAAGAGCGTGACGTATATTACGCCGAGAGCTTTCCTCAGTTCAGCCAACGAACGTTCTTCCTAACGTTCGCGAACTACTTGATTGGTGTCCGTCGTGTCCATTTGATTTAACGTGAAGCGCACAAAACAGTGTAGCGAACGTTTTGTTTCCGCTCGGTCTGGCTGAACTCAGCCCTTGGGATAGCCGACATGTCGTTCGGCCCTGAACTGGCATGTGTATTCAAATTGACATGCATTGTCGGTTTGTTTTTATTACTTTGGTTCAAAGACTTTACAAAATTAAAATAGCAAGTTACATATCTTCCAGACATTGAATCGCCGTCACATTGCTGTCATACATGTCGAATGCATGCCGTTAAAATTAATAACCTTGATTATTAAAATTAGCAAACATCATAAGGCATACGCTGTATTCTGGATAACACCGTTTCTCGTTACCGGTCGCGAGATCGCTATTATGCTAATTGAATATTTGGTATTATTATGTTTGAGGTGTCGAATAGATTATGTAACCGTTTGTTCACATCAGAAGATAGAAAATGGCTCAGCCAAAATTTTAGCCACTTGCAAATTTTATTAGCCATTTTTTTGGTCGATCCGTGACCGTTCATTTTAGCAAATAACAACGTAGTTACGGTTTCGATATGGTAAATATATACCAGGATTAAAGGTGACATGTTTTACTCAAGAATTTCACCTTCGAAGATGTTTATTCAATTAATAGGTATTTTCTTTGATTTGTCTTGATGCGTAATTCCCAAGCATACAGACATTATTACAACAAGCAGTTATCTGGCGGATTAGTAGTAGCCGATCACCTGTACCACGTGGCCAGCACAAGCCCGCCGACAATTAAAACGGTGCGATCAATGGACCTCAAAGTGAACATCTAAAGAATTGCAGAGATACCAAATGGAAGTGTATAATGTGTGGTGAATGACGTTACGGATTACAGCTCCATTGTTTTGTATACATGTTACAAATTAAGCCGACACGGTCCTGCAGTTAAGGCGCTTACCAGACATGAAGGCGCTTACTTGGCTGGCTAAGGGAGCACGGGCCGTGTCGGCTTATCGCTCTAGGGAAACCCCTGTCAGACGAGTAACGGAGCGTTACATTGCCACTGAGTTGGGTATCAACCAGGAACGCACCCATGCAGTCATCCACAACGAACTTCAAATGTCCAAGGTGTCAGCACGTTGGGTCCACAGTGGCCATGGCTGCTATCCAGAAATGTGGATTCAAACTTGTCGAACACCCACCCTATTCTCTTGATTTGGCTCCCTCTGACTACTACCTCTTCCCGAAAATGAAAAAAGGAGCTCGGTGGTCATCATTTTGCCACAGATGATGATGATATGAATGCTGTGGTCCACTTTCTGAGGGTCCAAAATGGCGCCTTCTACACAGAAGTGATCCGTCTGCTCCATAACCTCTGGACTAAATGTATTAATGTAGGAGGGGACTATGTTGAAAAATTACTGTATTTGATTTTCTAAAACTGACTGCGTCTACCTTAGGCCACGATCAATCACCCCTCGTATATATCTAGGCATGTGAATTGTATTTCTGAGTATATAGCCATGTGTAAATGTTTTATTCGTCAGTCCACAGAGCGACCCGTTCAACTCTGGGCCCGTGCTTATAGTCTAGACCACAATCGGCAATGACGTCACACGCGTACAACTTGTATGGCGCTGCTTCGGCGTTAAAATCTCAACACCTGTTACAATCTTAAGTCCAGACTTCAAAAGTTTTTTAAGCACTGATTGGTTAATGCATTTGGCATAAACGTACGTGACGGGGGAGGGGGGCAGTATAGAAAAAGATAAAGGGTCGAATTTACAAAGCATGTTTATGGCTTACACGCGTGTAACTACATATATTTGCAATGCTTAAACACCTGCGTTTAAGAAAAACAGGTTTCGTAAATTCGGCCTATAGACTTCAGAAATACTATCGTTTTCTGTTATAGAGGTCTAGATACTTTTGACTAACGTGTGTGTTCTTCGTGCATTTTTAGTTACTACATAGTAATTCCATAAAGGTTTTTAGAACAAGATTTGGTATTCACAATATTACTCAATATACTCAAGCCACGTGAGTATAAAACAAATGTAAATGTGGCAATTATTAGTCCACTACCGGTCCAAACTTTCCTCTTAAAATACCTGCTATAAGAAAGGGTAGGATAACGTTCAAAGTGTGTTTTGTTTAACGACACCACTGGAGCACGTTGATTTATTAATGATCAGCTATTGAATGTCAAACATTTGATAATCATCACATATAGTCTTAGAGAAGAAACCCGCTACATTTTACCATTAGTAGCAAGGAATTGTTTATATGTTCCATTCCACAGACAGGATAGTACATACACCGGCCTTTGATATACCAGTCGTGGTGCCCTGGATGTAGCGAGAAATAGCCAAATGGACCCACCGAGGGGGATCGACCCTAGACCAACCGCGCATCAGGCGGGCACTTTACCACTGGACTACGTCTCGTCCCTACCTATAAGTAAGGGTAGGAAGACACCTACATGTAAGGGTAGAAAGACACCTATAAATAAGGGTAGGAAGACACCTATAAATAAGGGTAGAAAGACACCTATAAATAAGGGTAGGAAGACACCTATAAATAAGGGTAGGAAGACACCTATAAATAAGGGTAGGAAGACACCTATAAATAAGGGTAGGAAGACACCTATAAATAAGGGTAGGGGTAGGAAGACACCTATAAATAAGAGTAGGAAGACACCTATAAATAAGGGTAAGAGTAGGAAGACACCTATAAGAGTAGGAAGAAATAAGGGTAGGAAGACACCTATAAATAAGAGTAGGAAAGACACCTATAAATAAGAGTAGGAAGACACCTATAAATAAGGGTAGGAAGACACCTATAAATAAGAGTAGGAAGACACCTATAAATAAGGGTAGGAAGACACCTATAAATAAGGGTAGGAAGACACCTATAAATAAGAGTAGGAAGACACCTATAAATAAGAGTAGGAAGACACCTATAAATAAGAGTAGGAAGACACCTATAAATAAGGGTAGGAAGACACCTATAAATAAGAGTAGGAAGACACCTATAAATAAGGGTAGGAAGATACCTATAAATAAGAGTAGGAAGACACCTATAAATAAGAGTAGGAAGACACCTATAAATAAGACACCTATAAATAAGAGTAGGAAGATACCTATAAATAAGGTAGGAAGACACCTATAAATAAGAGTAGGAAGACACCTATAAATAAGAGTAGGAAGACACCTATAAATAAGAGTAGGAAGACACCTATAAATAAGAGTAGAAGACACCTATAAATAAGAGTAGGAAGACACCTATAAATAAGGGTAGGAAGACACCTATAAATAAGAGTAGGAAGACACCTATAAATAAGAGTAGGAAGACACCTATAAATAAGAGTAGGAAGACACCTATAAATAAGGGTAGGAAGACACCTATAAATAAGAGTAGGAAAGACACCTATAAATAAGGGTAGGAAGATACCTATAAATAAGGGTAGGAAGATACCTATAAATAAGGGTAGGAAGACACCTATAAATAAGAGTAGGAAGACACCTATAAATAAGAGTAGGAAGACACCTATAAATAAGAGTAGGAAGACACCTATAAATAAGAGTAGGAAGACACCTATAAATAAGGGTAGGAAG
>NC_054705.1:25255785-25338285 GCF_016097555.1 Gigantopelta aegis
ACTGGCCTCAGGAATTTGTTTTTAAAAACAAAAAAATTGTTATTTTCTAATTTTGCCCCAGGGATTCGAAATTGATTTTAAATTGACCGTTGTGATATACAAAATATAACTGTTTTTCGGTCTTGTTTTAAGTTTATTTGGCTAGTACTATGTTTTGTTTACAGCCGGATACGATGTATTTGTTTTTTTTTAAATTGTTAGGAAAGGGATAACAACAAACCAATCAGGGGTTGTTCAATTGGAATTATTTCAAAATTTTCACCTAACGAATGGTCAGGTAGATTGAAGTGATTGGCGACAGGGGTGTCAACTTCATGCCGAATATCATACTTGTGACAAACTGCTCTAATTCTCAGTTGGTTTTGCGTTTGTCCTACGTACTGTTTTTTACATAAATTACAGGTGATTAGATATACTACATTTTTCGAATTACAGTTCATGTCTGTCCGAATTTGATATTCAATTTTGGTCTGTTGACTTTTGAATGTCGACTGCGTTTTAAGTAAGTTGTGAAGTCTACACTTGGTTTTGGCACAAGTAGTAGAGGAGCCAGTGCTTATTTGAGGTGATTGGTTATGCTGAAGTTTGTATGGTTTATAGTCTTCAGTTGCCCTAAAGGGATTTTCTAATTCTCGAACAGTTTCAGATTTAATTTTTCTTAAAAACCGTTTTGAATATCCCCTAGGTTTTAAAGCACTAAATAAAAGTGAACAAGCCTCATTGAAATTCTGTTTGTTACTCGAATTTCTGTGAAATCTAATAATCTGAGATTTAACAATGCCTTTAAAGGTGTGGCATGGGTGAAAAGACTTACAGTGGAGAAGTTGGTGTGTGTCTGTGGGTTTGAAAAACACTTTGTAGTCTAGGTAACCTGATGTTTCAAACTGTGTACCTTTATAAATTGTTACATCCAAAAAGTCAACTGATTTATCTGATATGGTGGCCTTAAGTTTGATATTGTCATCCTGTTGATTTAATAGCTCAAAAAAGTTCCAAAATTCTTGTTTAGAATGTGGCCAAATGATAAGTATATCGTCGAGATATCTGAGGTACAAAAGAGGTGTTTTACTCGATTTCTTTAAAGCAGCCTCTTTCCATTCGGCGACATACATAGATGAAACATTTGGACTAAAACGTTTGCCCATAGCACATACACACACTTGTTGAAACATTTCTCCATCAAACTCAAAATCATTTCCTTTTAGGCTTAATTCTAACAGTTCAATAATGTTTTTATCTGGCCTGTTTGGATCTGGGTACTTACCAAATGCTCTCTTAACTGAATCAATGCCCGCATCAATACCTATGTTGGTGTACATGGAATCAGTATGAAAGGTAACCAAAAATTAATCTTTTGGGATATTGGTTATTGATAATTTTGATAGAAGATCTTCAGTGTCCTGTCCTGTAATGATACGGGCAGCCTTAATTGTATTGGATTCTTCTGCTATACAATTATCCCGAATTATATTACCATATTCCAAGATTGGTCTTATATATGCAACATACAGTTTAGTTAGGGAATTTCTATTTAATTTTTATTTTAACATACGTAGAATGTTTAGTCGTTTACAAGCTTTAGTATATATGTTACAGCTGAGGAATATCAATATGTGGTTTTCTTGTGAATAACATTGATTAGGTTTTAGTTATACTAAAATCAATTCTCCAGCTAGTTGACCACTCGTGTATAGATTCAAAATCTTCATTTAGCGTTTCGGTTGTAGAAGTATGGTCATTGACAATGCAATAAAGAGATAATAATAAATTCCACCTGTCCGTAACGGCCACTTTCTGTTGGTCCCTTGAGTGGTTGTTATATACAAGTTCGACTTTATGTAAATGTGTGTGTATGTATGTATGCACGCGCGCATATTTAAATATAAATATGCATATATCAATGTAAATACAATGATAGTAATATTTATAAGACAAATAAATATTTGGTCAGTAACAATAAAAAGATGTTTAAATAAATAATTTTATTTATTATTTTTTAAATTATTTAAAATTTGTGTATAATGACATACTTTAGATTACATTAATTTGCAGACTTTTAAAAAGTTTATGTAATAATTATAACAGATAATTATATTAATATTTAAAAAAAAAGAATATTATTGAAAAGGTTATTTAGTATTAACAATTAAAGAAAATGTATTGTTTTATTATAATTATGTTAAACACATTTACGGATGGAAACAAATAGAGGGTCACACCACTTTTAACAGCAAAGAATTAATTCAACCAAAACCATCATCATCCATGGTGTCAAGAAATTAACCGTATTAGTTATTGACATTTGGTCCCATATTATATATTACTGATATTCTATGTCATATTACATCATTGTGTTTAATACAAACATTACGATGCTGAAATGAAATGAATACCAAGTACATGCATTCGCCTTATGTTTATACCGGCCTCGGTGGCGTCGTGGTTAGGTCATCGGTCAAAAGGCTGGTAGGTACTGGGTTCGGATCTGAGTCGAGGCATGGGATTTTTAATCCAGATACCGACTCCAAACCCTGAGTGAGTGCTCCGCAAGCCTCAATGGGTAAGTGTAAACAACTTGCACCGACCAGTGATCCATAAATGGTTCAACAAAGGCCATGGTTTGTGCTATCTTGCCTGTAGGAAGCGGAAATAAAAGATCCCTTGCTGCTAATCGGAAAGAGTAGCCCATGAAGTGGCGACAGCGGGTTTCCTCTCAAATCTATGTGGTCCGTAACCATATGTCTGACGCCATATAACCGTAAATAAAATGTGCTGAGTACGTCGTTGAATAAAACCTTTCTTTCTTTTGCTGATGTTTTTTCTTTTAGTGAATGTACAGGTTGCCTTGTGCCAAATACCAGGCGTTTGTGTCACTGTGCAGCAGCACTTAAAGGGACTATCCTAAGTTTGCAACATTTGTAAGATGTTTGCGAATACAGAGTCTTGTTGGCGACTACTATTTCATACTAAATACATTTTCTTGTTTAGAACACCAGTGTCTGTATATCGAATGTGTTTGCAGTCGTATACTAATGTTTGTACCACTCAGCTTTTACTTTAATTCGTGATATATATTGTTTCGTACGTACGAAATTATTGGGAGGTAAAATCCGGTTTGGGGTACTACAAGCATTAGGACAACAACAAACACCTTGTAAATACAGACACTGATATTCTAAATAAGAAAATGTATTTAATTTGTATATTACGTCATCGAAAAGGCTCTATTGATATAAAACATTTTACAATGGTTGTAAACTCAGGACTGTCCCTTGAAACATTTTACAATGGTTGTAAACTCAGGACTGTCCCTTTAAACATTTTACAATGGTTGTAAACTCAGGACTGTCCCTTTAAACATTTTACACAGTTGTAAACAAAGGATTGTCCCTTTAAACATTTTACAATAGTTGTAAACTCAGGACTGTCCCTTTAAACATTTTACAACAGTTGTAAACTCAGGACTGTCCCTTTAAACATTTTACAATGGTTGTAAACTCAGGACTGTCCCTTTAAACATTTTACAATGGTTGTAAACTCAGGACTGTCCCTTTAAACATTTTACAATGGTTGTAAACTCAGGACTGTCCCTTTAAACATTTTACAATGGTTGTAAACTCAGGACTGTCCCTTTAAACATTTTACAATGGTTGTAAACTCAGGACTGTTCCTTTAAACATTTTACAATGGTTGTAAACTCAGGATTGTCCCTTTAAACATTTTACAATGGTTGTAAACTCAGGACTGTTCCTTTAACGCAGTATCAACTACAGCTGATTGGCAGTAACATGTGACAGTGGAAATACGTTGTACTATTATCTTTGTAATACATGATCCAAATGTTTGAGTCAGCTTGTTGTCCAAATCTGAAACAGTAGTTGAATTCATATATCCCTGGTCTATACCGTATAACATGTTTTATACATATATATTCTAGATATCCCATTGTTTATGAAAATATGATGCGTTTTCGTGCATTATGGGTCAGTATATTGATGGCAAATGCCATCTATTTGCATAGGTAATTAAAATAAATGAGATGCGACATTAAGGAGGCAAGAAGTCTAGAAGCATTTTCAATATTTGCTGACGTTTTTCTCACAGGCCTTAATAGTGTGCATTTGTTTTATACTATAGGCATATTTATTCGTTTCATTCATTTTAACTTGATTTTCGTAAATGCATTCATTTAAGGTTCAAGCACGCTGTCCAGGACACGGTTCTCTAAAGGACAGTGGACCGGCCTCGGTAGCGCCGTGGTTAGGTCATCCGTCTACAGGCTGGTAGGTACTGGGTTCGGATCCCAGTCGAGGCATGGGAAATTTAATCCAGATACCGACTTCAAACCCTGAGTGAGTGCTCCGCAAGGCTCAATGGGTAGGTGTAAACCACTTGCACCGACCAGTGATCCATAAATGGTTCAACAAAGGCCATGGTTTGTGCTATCCTGCCTGTGGGAAGTGCAAATAAAAGATCCCTTGCTGCTAATCGCAAAGAGTAGCCCATGAAGTGGCGACAGCGGGTTTCCTCTCAAACTCTGTGTGGTCCTTAACCATATGTCTGACGCCATATAACCGTAAATAAAACGTGTTGAGTGCGTCGTTAAATAAAAAAAAAAAATCTAAAGGATAGTGGATTGTGACGGGACATGCTCTTAATTTTGTTTTCGCCTGTGGCGATATTAATTGTTTTAGAGGGCCGTGTGCAGTTCCAATATGCACTTAAGCCCAGGTGGGCATTTTGTTACGTAATACATCTGCGCGACGGTCGTCGAGCTCTTTCTAATACACACCCAGTCCAGGTGTGGAGGCCATGTGGCCAGTAGTTACGTAATACCTCCGCTAGTTCGGTACGTTCGGGGTATTGCTGGAGAACTAGGCGTCAGCAAGTCTGGCCATCTAAGGAAAATTCCCGTCTTGGTCGCTGTGGAAATATCACTTGTAGGTATTCGGTGCCGCGATGTAGCCCCAGGCGATATTCGGTTTTATGATAAATAGCTAGGGTTTTAGAGATATCAGGAGAAACATATTGGAAGGCTTCCAGGGAACGCGTCCGTTTGGACTTGGTAAATATTATTTCTGCTCTGTTGTATAACCTTGATGTGATTGATGTGACTTTAAATATTTTAATACTGTATTATACCAATATTAGTTAGACGGTGCTGCCGGTCATCTGACGCAGTAAACTGTAGGCTCACTGTTCTAATATATATATAGCTTAACCAGTCATCCTAGAGGACCTAGGTAAACTGTAGGTTATTGTCTTTATTGTGATAGGTACCAGTATTAATTCTGTATTACAAGGTTACTGAATGAGTAGTTGAGGGTTAATTAAAAATTAACCAGTTAGGAATAGAGTTGTAATTCCTTTATTAATTAAGTTCCCCTGGAAGCGTTTCTCAGTTATCACACGTGTGGGTGTTGTGTCACGGTGAAGTGATTAGAATATTGTGTAAACTAGACACCTAGAGATTAACTAATTAAGTGATCAGTTCTGGGTTGTTATTATTTGTTGTTGTTAATTAACTACTGCGGCAGTACATTTGTCAGCGTAGGTTAATACAGATTCCAAAGTGTATTGTGTTTTTGTTGTGTTTTCTAGTGAACTAAACGTGCTATAATAATATATACTTTATATAAGATTTTATCTCTGATCATACCTAGATGAGCCACGCGGGTTGAACTGCCCGTTACAGAGAGATCTAATAGATATACAGTTAGGAGAGATATTTGGATAATCGTGTTTCATTCAGTTACGGGTATTATAGGATCCCCGTGACATGGATCAATAATTATTTGTTTAGTGAACGATCGGTGCATATTTAATTACTTTGATAATTTTATTTTGAATGGGTACCAGTATCAATGTTGGTATAAAAATTGCTTTTATCTTGCACTATGTTAAAATGAAAAACAAGTTTAAAGGAGTAAGAAATTGCCTTCTTTATAGGATATTTCTAAAGCTTAGCTTCTGGCTTGAAATAAAGATATTTTCACATCTAATTATGTGAAATGTATACCTGAATGTATAATCACGTACCAGTTCGTTCGTTCACCCAAATGTTTAACTGTTATCAGTTGCAGACGACTGAATGATTATGTTCTCGATCGTCTCAAAACGTGTTCTCAATCGTCTCAAAACGTGTTCTCAATCATCTCAAAACGTGTTCTCAATCGGATGGATGGATGGGTTGAATGGGTGGATGGACATATGTTTGTGATTGGAGTGAGTGACCGACTAGATGAATAGATGGATTTCAGTGAATAGTGGATGCATGGATTGGTGAGTGGGTGAACGAGTAGACCTAAATATGGTTCTTGCATGGATGAACCGATGGGTGAGCGGATGGACACACGGATGAGTAAATAGACGGACGGATGGATGGAGATGTAAATGGACGGATGGGTAAGTAAATGGACAATGGGTAAGTAAATGGACGGATGAGTAAGTAAATGAACAAATGGGTGAGGAGATGAATGGATGGGTGCATAGAATGATGGATGGACGGACGAATGGATTTATGAGTATGTGGGTGGAGATGAATGGACGGATGGGTAACAATGGGTTGCTAACGTAACAAGTGACGAACATTCCAATAAACCCGTTATAACACACAGGTAGAGTTGTGGTACCCCCCCCCCCCCCCCCCCCACCCCCAACACTACATTACACGATCAAAATAAAAGTAAAAGTAAAATAAAGTAAATTAAAGTAAATTTTTAAAAATAAACAATAAAATAAAATAAATAAATAAATAATAAAATAGATAAATAAATAAATACAAATGAGATGTTGTTGTTGCAGGTTTTATTTCTGTGTACACATATGGCCAGAATATCATTAACAGTCAGTTCTTTGTGGATGTTTAGAAAGAACTGAAAAAGAAGAGAAGAAACACGCATTAATCAATTAACAAACTCAGTTACTTGTGTTGGTTGTTGTAACTAACTGTAGACTAACAACATATGTTTAGTGCTCTGTTCGGTCTATATTACGTTACCACATTGTACGGTACAGCGTCTTATGGAATCAATATTTTATATTTAATAGTTTTAAAATCGGAACTTTCTAGAATGTGCTAAAACACCTTACATAACTTTAAGTAATTTGTTTTTGGTACATGAAAATAATTGCAGTGTGCGCTGTATGTGTTGTGTTAAGTGTGCATATATGTGTGTATATATGCATGGGTGTGCATATATGTGTGTGTATGCATGGGTATGCATATATGTGTGTGTATGCATGGGTGTGCATCTATGTGTGTATTGATAGGTATGCATATATGTGTGTATGCATGGGTGTGCATATATGTGTGTCAGTATGTATGGGTGTGACAAATATGTGTGCGTATGCATAGGTGTGACATACATGTGTACCTTTAACAAATATATGTTTGTGCATTCTCAGTGACGTGATAGAACATGGATTTTAACCGGCCTCGGTGGTGTAGTAGTTACGCATCGGTCTTAAGGCTGGGGGGTACTGGGTTCGCATCAATGTACTGGCTCCCACTCAGAGAGCGAGTCTTAACGGCTCAATGGCGGTGAGTACATGCGTGAGTGTGTGCGTATTCGTGTGGTTGGTTTCCGTGTGAGCTCTTTTCTAACTCACCTAATTGATGACTTCTGTAACTGTCCTTTGTGGGTTCACTCCAGTTGATTCATCTGTGTGAGCACCTTCTGGAACTCTTCCATAGTGACCTGGGAGTCTCCTGGACAATAGAGAGGTAAACCCACGTGTTATTATAGTTTACGTCTTATTACGCATGTATGCACACGGGCCGGTAATAGTGGTAACCATAGTGACCTGGGAGTCTCCTGGACAATAGAGAGGTAAACCCACGTGTTATTATAGTTTACGTCTTATTACGCATGTATGCACACGGGCCGGTAATAGTGGTAACCATAGTGACCTGGGAGTCTCCTGGACAATAGAGAGGTAAACCCACGTGTTATTATAGTTTACGTCTTATTACGCATGTATACACACGGGCCGGTAATAGTGGTAACCATAGTGACCTGGGAGTCTCCTGGACAATAGAGAGGTAAACCCACGTGTTATTATAGTTTACGTCTTATTACGCATGTATACACACGGGCTGGTAATAGTGGTAACCATAGTGACCTGGGAGTCTCCTGGACAATAGAGACGTAAACCCACGTGCTATTATAGTTTACGTCTTATTACACATGTATATACACGGGCCGCACTAGGCTCGATCCCCGTCGGTGGCCCATTGGGCTATTTCTGATTCCACCCAGTGCACCACGACTGGTATAGCAAAGGCCTTGGTATCTTCAATCCTATCTTGCACTAATAACAATAATGTAGCGGGTTTCCTCTCTAAGGCTATACGTCAGAATTACCAAATATTTGACAAGTGTTTTTGGATCACTTCCTGCCACACTGTCCCACTTGCCAGGATCAAAGGAAAGCAGTCTGGCCTTCTATATGTGTGCTATTGTCTTTAATTAATCAATATGCTCTAGTGGTGTCGTTAAACTAAACAAACTTTTTTCCCAACTCACCATCATTGTCCGCCATTTCCAAGATTTCCCGAGCGTCCCTGGTTGATAAGACATCTTCTAGCTCGGACAGATCCACAACGCCGTCCAGGTTTTTGTCAAAGCCCGCGATATCTAAATGTTAATTTAAAAAATAAACAAAGTAAACGTTACAAAATATTTACATGTTTACACATTGTCATAGATAAATGTATTTTGTCACAATTATGTATTAGATATCTCATTATTTTTTTATTTTTTTATTTTATTGTTTATTTATTTATTTTATTGTTTATTTATTTTTTTATTGTTTGTTTGTTTATGTATTTGTTTGTTTATTTGTTTGTTTGGTTGTTTATTTGTTTCCGAGTTTGTGTGTCTGCTTGCGTACTTCCTACATTAAGTGAATATATCCTCCTGTGCAGCTTTGACAAGAGAAGACTATATGGTGGCAACGGTTTTCCTTTCTTTGTCTATCAGTGTTCGAGATTAACGGTATCCCGATATCCCGGGTATACCAGAATTTAAGTTTGGATACCAGACTTCAAAAACCCAGTATCCCATCGGGATACCATATAATGTTTTTGTTGTTTTTTTAAACATGCGTTTTTATTTTTCGCTGAAACAATGGAAGTCGTAATTTACTGGTGAAGTAAAGTAACAGTATTTCCCCTTACTCGTACCCAGTCTAATGCTACACTGGAGCAATAGCGGCGTAGCAATGGACTGGGAACCGCTAAGTCACTATTGTTTTTGTTGGAAGTTTCCTCCCTTCAAATTTTATTTGAGATATTGATTCCACATCTGCAAAAAATTGATACAGGTAGGTTTATCATTAGTAATGTCAGAAACACTTATAGATTACTGCTAAATATTAATTTATGTCAGTATTACGCAAAAATAGATGCAGCAAATCTTTTTGCCGATTCCGTTTGATTGCGAATTTCACGAATTTTGCGATTTTGATTGCGGTGTAGCATTAGACTGGGAACGAGAACAGTGTCGTCCAAGTTTGTTACGATGTTATTTATGAATTTCATTTAAATGGGAGACTAAATTATCAGGTGGGATACCAGATTTAGAAATTTTAGTATCCAACTGGGATACTGCCAACAATGAATGATCTCGAACACTGTCTATCGATCAAGATTTATTTTTAAGAAGACGATTAAATGTGTCACTTTTTATATGGACCCATTGGGCTATTTCTCGTTCCAACCAGTGCAACACGACTGGTATATCAACGGTTGTGGTATGTGCTATCTTGTCTGTGCGATGGTGCATAATAAAGAGTCCTTGTTTTTAATCAATCTGATTAAAATTAGCTCTACTGGGTCTACCAGTAGATCTAACAGCATTGTGTGGACTTCCATGTCCAGGTGACATTTCATCTATAAATAACAATTTTAATATCGACCAATTACACTTCGCCTTTTATAGCGTTATTCTAAAAATATCGGGCGAGACTATTTATGCAATAGGCGAACTTGTTGGTCTATTTCAACATTGAAAATACAGGGGGAAAAGTGCAGTAATAAACTCTGGATTATATACTAGTAGAAACAGATTTTATGGCCACACTATCACGGTTTTTTGTTTCGTCTTAAAACGAATTTTATATAAAATTTTATATTGCAATCAGTTTCCAGCATACTTCGTAATTCACCCGAATTATTTCGTATACCCTCGGCATAATCCTGAATGTTTTCAAATTCTTTTCAAATCACTGGCATGATTTTGCAAGTAAGGTTTTGATTAGTCGAATGAAAGGTCAACTGGACATAAGCTCCAACGGGCTGCTATTAGATCCACATGTAATAGTGGAGCTAATTTTAATTAGATTGGTTGTTAATGGAAAATGTAGCGGGTTTCGTTTATCAGAATAACCAAATGTTTGACATTCAATAACCGATGACAAGTATATCAATGTGCTCTAGTGGTGTCGTTAAACAAAACAAAAGTTAACAAACGTTTTAACTTTTTATATGGCTAGTGTTAGATAGACTTGTAGAAAACACTTTTGAATACTAGTAGCCCACCTCGCTTGCCCGTGATGTCCCTGTAGATACGATAATATCGGTAGACTCTAATCGCAGTCCGTACGACTCGTCGCCACCTCCACGCGGCGACCTCGTGGTTGACGGCAAACACCGTCACCAACAGCAACAGCAGAGTGAACTTCATCTACAAGGAAGGATATGTTTGATTTAAAGGTCCACAATCATGGCATATTATTAATACACAGTATATAAAACAAATACATAAACATTACAGTATTAAAAATAAAAAACAAAAATACCATCCCAGTTATTAATAAAGTGGCTTTTTGTAAAACGCTTGGGGAAAACCCCCACAGCTCAATAGATTTGACCCGCATCAGACCTGTGACGTAGCATCAGGCGTTCTGTTAGTAGGTCAACATGCCGACAGCAGAGAATGATTTTTCGAAAAACAGCCGATTCTTAACGGACGCTAGTTTGGACATTTTGGTCTCATAACATTGGTACATCTACTCGAATGGTATCTCGATTGGTGAGGAAGTGGTATATAAGCACGTTAACCTAGTTACCTACCTACCTGTGAGAAGGAGGACACACGTCCCGACTTTTGAAAGTGGGATATTAACATTTGACTATAATAAAAAATATGTGTTTAGATCAGAACGCATTTAAAACAACAAGCAGAATAAATAACATTATTTTATTGATTACAGTCACATAAAATAGGGATCTGAATTTATTGTTTTAGACAGATCGGTATGATGCAATGCAGGTATGAACACATACAAATAATAATACGATTTATGACCCCAGCAGCCATTGATAACGGGGAAAATAAAAATCATCACTGAGAAATTATCATGCATTGCTTTAACGGACACTACTATTGGACGATTTGACGCCAACAAACCAATCACCTTGTCGGTACTAAATATGACGTCATCACGATTTGGCAAAGCACACACACTGACGTATATACACACACACACACACACACGCACACACAAAGTTTGTATATATATATATATATATATATATATATATACACACACACACACAAACACAAATTGTGTGCGTGCGTGTGTGTGTATATATATATATAGTGTGTGTGTGTGTGTGTGTGTATATATATTTAATTATGAAATACAAGCCCCATATTTTTTATCGTTCTAGGCTTGGTACCCTCCATTGGCGTAGGCAGGATTTTATATTGGGATTGGTGGGTGGGGGGGGGGGTGCACAACCCACACTATGATTTTATCAAATTTAATAGTTTAAAAAAAAAGTTTGATGGGGGTGGGGGCATTTTCCCGTGGGCCCCCTCCCTACGCCACTGCACGGACGGCGCATGGCCGTAACACTTTTCAAAGAGGCACTTTTGTGGGTTATATTTGTTGTATCTGTGAAAATGCCTTTCTCAATTGAATTTTAAAGAAGAGTTTGGCAACCTCGATCCGTACCACTATATTTTACACTGCCGCCCCTGCTTTGGTACCCTCCCCGCCTCCTTCCCCCTCCTCCCCCTCACCCTTTTGAGCTCTAGTTTAGCTCCTGCCCGTCGTGGTTTCTTGTTTGCTGCATCATGCGCAGCCATGCCGGTGGGGATACAGGCTTGGAACAGATATGTTAAAAACAACACAATAGGTGTCATATTTATCAACCACCTCAAGTAATTGTCGTAATCCCCAGGGATGAAGTGGTCACTGCAGATCATATCCCACCGTGATGGTCCTTTCCATTTTACACGGGTTCTGCAAACCTTGTGATTGTCGGTTTGTTTAAAGTAAAACTACTGCTTTGATACATCCAAACACTAAACAATGGTTCACCATATTTTACATTTGAAAACTATCTCCAAAAGTTTATTCCATCCATACAATTCAATTCAATAGAATAACATTTTTGCGTTTTAAAAATACATGTGTTCCACCTTCCCAGTAAAATGTCTGAAAGGATGCGAATCACGCGTTCATGTTATGCCGGTTAGCGCGTCACGGGGTCACGTGACTTAGCTCTTGGATTCGACAGGCGTTTTGGCAAGCGATGGGGAAAACGCGACTTTTTATTGTGAATATATTAAAAACGGGTAAATTTTTGAAAATTTATTTTATTGATACTTAATATATATTGTAAAAGGTATACGTAGATACCAAACAATAGTGAATTACGTTTTTGATAAACGTGGATCTTTAACGACGCACTAAACACATTTTAATTACGGTCATAGGGCGTCGTACATATGGTTAAGGACCACATATATATTCAGAGAGGAAACCCGCTGTCGCATCTTCATGGGCAACTAGTTTGAATTAGCAGCAAGGGACCTTTTATATGCACCATCTCACAGACAGGATAGTACATACCACGACCTTTGTTACACCAGTTGTTGAGTACTGACTGGAACGAGAAATAGCCTTCATCTGCAAACACAAAACACGTACTTCGATATCTTCCTACCCTTACTTATAGGTGTTTTCCTACCCTTACTTATAGGTGTCTTCCTACCCTTACATATAGGTGTCTTCCTTCCCTTACTTATAGGTGTCTTCCTTCCCTTACTTATAGGTGTCTTCCTTCCCTTACATATAGGTGTCTTCCTTACCTTACTTATAGGTGTCTTCCTACCCTTACATATAGGTGTCTTCCTTCCCTTACATATAGGTGTCTTCCTTCCCTTACATATAGGTGTCTCCCTTCCCTTACATATAGGTGTCTTCCTTCCCTTACTTATAGGTGTCTTCCTACCCTTACATATAGGTGTTTTTCTTCCCTTACTTATAGGTGTCTTCCTTCCTTTACATATAGGTGTCTTCCTACCCTTACTTATAGGTCTCTTCCTACCCTTACATATAGGTGTCTTCCTTCCCTTACTTATAGGTGTCGTCCTTCCCTTACTTATAGGTGTCTTCCCTCCCTTACATATAGGTGTCTTCCTTCCCTTACATATAGGTGTTTTTCTTCCCTTACTTATAGGTGTCTTCCTTCCCTTACGTATAGGTATTTTCCTAACCTTACTTATAGGTAGGGACGAGACATAGCCCAGTGGTAAAGCGTCCGCCTGGTGCGCGGTTGGTCTAGGATCGATCCTCGTCGGTGGATCCATTAGGCTATTTCTCGCTTCAGCAAGTGCACCACGACCTGGTATATCAAAGGTCGGTGCATGTGTCATCCTGTCTGTGGAATGGTGCATATAAAAGATCCCTTGCTACTAATGGTCAAACTGAATTTATTAAAAGATTATAACAAAACGAAGAGAATAAAGCACAATAAAGAAAATAATATATATATATAGCAATGCACAAAAAATAGTGAATTAATAAAAACAATTATTGTACTTCATATTTAAACGATCTAACCAAGACGCTGGTAAGAGTGAATTTATTAAAAGATCTAAACAAGTGCACCTCATATTGAAACGATCTAACCAAGACGCTGGTACGAAAGTGTAAATTTATTAAAAGATCAAAAACAAATGTGCTTCATATTGAAACTATCTAAACAAAACGTAGACAAGGAAAGGTTTCATTTAACGACGCACTCAAAACATTTATTTACGGTTATATGGCGTCAGACATACGGTTAAGGACCACACAGAGATTGAGATATGAAACGCGCTGTCGCCACTTCATGGGCTACTCTTTTCGATTAACAGCAAGGAATCTTTTATATGCACCATCCCATAGACAGGATAGTACATACCATGGCCTCTGATATACCAGTCGTGGTACACTGGCTGGAACGAGAAATAGCTCAATGGGCCCACCGACGGGGATCGATCCCAGACCGACCGCACACCAAGCGAGCGCTGTACCACTGAGCTACGTCCCACCCCAGTTTATTAAAAAGTCAAATCAAGTTTGCCACTTGTACTCGAGCTACCGTATAATGACGTTGTATTCAGCGAACGTTGAGGTTTCTCTCCCCCACCCTAGGTGCTGTGCTGCGAGAGCTTGGACACATGTCCAAGTACTGCATAGAGCACAATGGGAGTTCGGCTGTCGTTATGCTTATATATGGCGACGACAAACCGAAAAGATCTACAAGTAGGAGGAGGAGGCGACCAAAGGGTACTCAGGTGTGGGGAGGGGGGTCTAACTTGGCGGCTCAACCGCCGGGGGCGGTCCCACCTGCTTCTAAGAATGCGAGACCGACATGGGCGGCTCAGGGGGGGGGGGGCCAACGCCGGGGCTCAACCACCGGGGGCGGTCCCTTTTGCGTCGCCGCCCCCATCTACTCGACTGCAGGCCACGCCAGGAGCAGCCCAGGGGGGACCAAAGCTGTCATCTCCACTGACAGTGGCGGTCCCTTCTGTTCGTGTACTGACGCTGATGGAGAATGGCCATGTGGTTATCACGGACTCACAAGCCAGTCCACCGGCGCCTCCAACAGTTTTTGTTGCGCCAGCAGCGGTCCAACGAGAAACCAGGAGGAGGAAGGTCTCGACGGTCACCGACCCTAAAGATCCTAACCCACCGCACTGGAACATCGTTTGTGACAAGCTGCCAGCAAGATACCGGGGCGCAATCCAGGGAGATTTCACCAGTTCTTCCCAGATCAACGGACCGTGGAGGGAATCATCATAGCACCAACTTCCGTCAGGACAAGGGAAGTACCAGATCCAAGGGGCGAACCACTCTGACAAACGTTACGTGACAGCTGAGCGGGACGGGCTGTTCAGACAAGGTCTCACCATGTCTTCCATGGACAACGCAATCATCCATCGCGTTCTCAAGGTGGTTCTACAAGGCGAACCACTCTGACAAACGTTAAGTGACAGCTGAGCGGGACGGCTGTTCGGACAAGGTCTCACCATGTCTTCCATGGACAACGCAATCATCCATCGCGTTCTCAAGGTGGTTCTACAAGGCGACTACCTTGAAGTCATGAAGAACTGTTATTACGACCTCACGATGGGTTCGAGCAGCCCATCAACTCGACATGAGTCCCGCTGCGCAACCCTAACTTAGGACAGGTAACCTCCCTTTTGTGGGGCTTAGTTGGACTTAACACTTTTGGGCCGTGGTTCAAAATTTTAAGTTTATTTTTTTATAAATAGTCCAACGCACTTTACTTTGGCAGCCCGTCAGAACTGCTTAAATCACCTCAAAACCTTTTAGGCCGAGCACTCTAATGTTATTTTTGGAATTTAAATTTTGTCCAGACATGAGTCGAATGCAGCTCTTTTGGCTTTAAGTCCCTTGACCTAACTTCTAAATTTTATTCCAAATTCCGCCCACCTCAAACTTACACCCCCACCTTCCTGACCCGGACTTAATCACTGGCGAAAGTCAGAGATTAAGCCCGTGACAGGCGTGCGTGAAGTTTCAGTGGCATATACACACGTAAAAAATTACTTGACCTGACTTGATCAAGTTTGCCTAATGTTGCAAATATTTATAACAAAGCGTTGAAAAGATGATGTTTTAAAGGTCAAAATACTCCTATTTGAAATGATGTGATAGAATGCAGGCAACAGTGAATGTATTAAAATGTTTGCGCGCTACTGTCTTACTGGAAATCATCACAATTTATTAAAATGTTTGCGCGCTACTGTCTTACTGGAAATCATCACAATTTATTAAAACGTTTGCGCGCTGCTGTCTTACTGGAAATCATCACAATTTTGACGGGTGACAGGTAATCCCTCTACTTATTTTAAGGGAATGGGAACTATTTTAACGTGCCCACATCCTTACGGTTCGGGCACGCCCACCATGGATTCGGATTCTGGCATAGCCAGTCCACGATTCCATGGCGGGAGGTTATTTTAAGGTTGGGTACAGCCCAGAATCTGGGCAGAGGCTTTCCAACCAAATACATGAACCAATCAGTGCTTATAAAACTTTTAAAGTCTGGATTGTAATAGATTTTGAGACTTTAACACCAGCTGCAAGTTCAGCCAGCAAACGTTTCGCTATCGTTCGTGAACTATTTGATAGGTTCTTAACGTGGTCATTTGGTTTACCGTGAAGCGCACAAAACAGTCTAGCGGACGTTTTTTCGCTCGATCTGGCTGAACGCAACACAAAGCAGCCCAAATACAAATTGAACGTGTGTGACGTCATTACAGTCTAGACTAGTTTTATAAACACGGGCCCGGAGTGAAGCGTAAAACATTTACAATGGTTCTATACTATACAAAAACTATACTATACAATAAATGCTTTGTATTCACCTGCTAAACATTTCATATTTTCCGAGGCACTTCAAATTTCGAGGATGGGTTACGCAGCGCTCTCCCATTGTAGGCCTATCTCGCCTGTAATGTCAGATAAATTAGTATTCCCGTCATGTTTTCCCGTATAGGCTAATTGAAAGCAAATAGTCCAAAGCGCAGGGCCGTACCCTGATTAAAATCCTATGGGGGGGGGGGGGGGGGGGGTCACTACTTTTTATAAACAAATGAAACACTATACAAATTAAACCCTGAGATGTGTATGCTATGTGTATGCTATTTTATGGAGTAAAAAAAAGTGAATTTTTCAGGGGGCAACTTCTCCCTGCTCCCCCCCCCCTCCCCTCCGGGCCAAACCGCATAAATTGCAAAAAAAAAACCTAAACATTTGCTACGTCCGATTCGGACTACGAAGCAAGGTGAAATGTATCCGCTAAAATTAAATTGTAAAACCATGGTGACGTAATCGGGGCGTGGTACAAGCCAGTTACTATCACTCGAGATTTGTCTAGTTAGACCACGGTTATTGCGGCCGGTGAGTGACGGGTGTAATAGACCTCCAGCTCCGCCCTTGGTCATTATACACGTCACTCATTGGCCGCTATAACCGCTGTCTCGGAAAAGGATGAGGTAACTATAACTTAACAGACCCTGATTGTTAGGCAGTCTAAATCGTTAAAGATATTGACCTTAGTTATTAGTGCAAAAACTGTTAAAAGTACGAAAAATACTTGTAAAAATCTTACCATTATCGTTCTTCCTTCCAAGTGTCAATGGATACCCGTGGACGAATGGTGAACGACGTTCTGTGCGTGTTACTCGACTTTTATAGGCAAAATGCTTGATTGTGTCACTGTCAAGTGTCAAGTCGGATAATTCAGTTTTGGCGATCAGATGTTATCAGTGTGAGACTTAGTGTTAGAAATCATTATAGCGTTCTTTCTAAAACAAGCTGTTACTAAGTATACTAAACCAACTAAAATACACGCGGGATTGAGGTGGGTATTTCATACAGTGGCATGTAAATGAAGTGCTTACTGAATTACGACTATTTCTTTAAATTATAATATAATATAGTATATAAGGTAAAGTAAAAAATATCTTGCCGAATAATGAACATCTAAAGAACGAATTATTTATAAGATAACAAATTTAAAAGTGTTCTAATTTCACTCAATGTAGAAAAGCGTATTTTTTTTTTTTTTTTAAATGGTTATAATATGCAACACTGTGAATAATAATGTGAACAATTACACCTTTAAGAAATTTCTATTGTGTATACAATACAATAAGTGCACAAGGTATTTTTAGGCATGAGTGGAAACGGCTAATTATTTGAAAAATTTGATGGTGTATGTATGTGTGTATGAATGAATGTTTGTCTTGTAAACTGTGTATTTAAAAAAAAAAAAAAAAGTGTTTTACCCATGCGGGTAAAGTAAAAGATGAAAACAGGTGCGGTGATGAATCGAGGCTCCTCCCCAACCCTGACATCACCTGTTTCTAGGGATAATAAATATACTGAACAGCTTTGAAAACGCACCACCAGTTGATGATAACAAATGTGAATGGGGCGCATATCAGCATTAAAAACGTCAATAAATAAGTACCGTACTACCTTATAGACCATGCATGACGACGAATAATTTACAAAAACGATTGTTTGAACACTCCATGAAACACAACACCAAAACGCAACATATTGCACGCATAGCATGAAATACGTAAATTGAATGTGCACATCATGCTATTTGGGGCTATAAAAGATGGTATCTGAAAAGCCACTTCCATTTATGAAGTAGTCTTTGAGGAAACGTTAAACAAGTGATGGCACGGTTGACAGCGGAGGAACGTGACCGTGCCTTAGGCATGCTTCAAGTCGGCATTTCGAGTAGTCATCGCACAGCGGTTTGGATGCTACCATTAAACAATCACTAGACTCCACAGGAGATACCAGCAGACAGGAACCACCAGGGACTGTCCACATCCAGGCCAACGACGTGTTATGACACCACGACAAGATCGCCATATTGTTCGCCTCCATATTCGTGATTGAACGCTGCCAGCTACCAGGACTGCACTAACTGTTCAATGTCGCCGAGAGGTTATCAGCGCAGACACTGCGCGTCGCCGTCCTTGCTCTGCTGGGCTGCGTGCTCAACGACCATATGTTGCCCCTATCCTGACTGATTGACATCCAAATTGGCGCCGACGTTTGGCAGGATGGTATCAGCATTGGAGATTGAAAGAAATGTTTTATTTAACGACGCACTCAACACATTTTATTTACGGTTATATGGCGTCAGACATATGGTTAAGGACCACACAGATTTTGAGAGGAAACCCGCTGTCGCCACTACATGGGCTACTCTTCCGATTGGCAGCAAGGGATCTTTTATTTGCGCTTCCCACAGGCAGGATAGCACAAACCATGGCCTTTGTTTAACCAGTTATGGATCACTGGTCGGTGCAAGTGGTTTACATCTACCCATTGAGCCTTGCGGAGTACTCACTCAAGGTATGGAGTCGGTATCTGCATTAAAAATCCCATGCCTCGACTGGGATCCGAACCCAGTACCTACCAGCCTGTAGACCGATGGCCTGCCACGACGCCACCGAGGCCGGTCACATTGGATATTGCAACATTGGCATGGTGTGCTATTCTCTGACGAATCCAGTTTCTATATAAGGAATGCTGATGGTCGGTTGCGGATGTGGCGTAGGCGTAGAGAACGTTACCACAATGACTGCCATGTCCAGACGGATCGATGGGGTGGAGGGAGTGTCATGGTGTGGGGCGGGATCAGTTATCATCACCGAACATCACTCCATGTTTGCCGTGGCAGAATGAATGCCATTTACTACCGGGATAACGTCTTGCAAAATCACGTCATTCCCTTCTTTCATCAACATCGGGATATGCACACATTTCAGCAACACAACGCCTGAGCGCACACAGAACGTGTTACAACACAGTATCTAGCGAACAATAATGTCCCTTTGCTTGAATGGCCAGCACTGTCCCCTGATTTATCGCCAATAGAGGATCTTTGGGATTACCTTGGTCGACG
Organism: Gigantopelta aegis; assembly: GCF_016097555.1. Lineage (NCBI taxonomy): Eukaryota > Metazoa > Mollusca > Gastropoda > Neomphalida > Peltospiridae > Gigantopelta > Gigantopelta aegis. The sequence continues at coordinate 25,275,536 of NC_054705.1, forward strand.
CATCTCACGTCATCTACAAATGAATAACCTTAGAGAACTGGAAAACGCACTACAGCAGGAGTAGAATGCTATCCCTCAGAACGCTATTCGCAGACTTATCGGGTCGATGATTGTGCATCCTTTTTTGTTTGTTGTCATTATCAATCATCCATCTATTGCTGTTCACAACAAAAATATTTATTGCTCAGGTATTCTTTTCAAAATTCAAACATTTCTTGGTGGTGCGTTTTCAATGCTGTTCAGTATATTAACAAAACCAAAATAATAATAATAAAACAATCATAATATAATTTATTACCCCAGCAGACACTCATAACGGGGAAAATAAAAATTATAATTTCTCACTGAGACATTATCACGCATTGGTTTAACGTACACTACTATTGGGCGATTTGATGCCAACAAACCAATCATCTTGTCGGTACTAAATATGACGTCATCTCGATTTGGCAAAGCACACACAATGATGTCACGTAGTTTAAAGCGTTTGCGTTTACGTCTTTCTAGTTTCAGTGATAATCTTGTAATAAAATGGTAGTTTAATGCAAATCATTATAGATTTTCTTTTACAGAATACATAGAACTTTGGGTTTTAAAAATACATTATTTGTGAATCGTCAATAAAATACAAAGTAATACCCAAAACAGTACAGTAGTTTACGTCGTTTCTATATACATGGACGTGTAGCTGATGTAGTCTATATCGAACATAAAGGTTTAAAAAAAAATAAAAAAAGCAGGGGTAATAAATAGAATAACAAACTCGGTGCCAGTTATTAATAAATTTATGTCCCTTGTAAAGCTCGTGACAAAAATTATTTCACTCGAGACATAAATTTGATAATAACTGGTAACTCGTTTATTATCCTCTATAAACATGTAATGCAATATGATATAATACAACAGAACGCAACACTTAAGGATTGTCTGTTATTTCTTTTAGATTCATCGGGGGGGGGGGGTGAATAAACAAACAAACAAACAAAAACATGCGTAAATTGTGTTTCTTACACACCCGTTGGTGCATTATTTTTGATAACACATGGTTGTTAACACATGTACGTCTGTTAACAATTTCAAGACATACGACTGGCTGCTCCTAGGTGATGACCAGGTCACCAATGCCATATGTCAAGTAAAAAACACACGCCGCGATGGAAATCGATTACACTGTGACGTATAGTTAACATGACAATCATGTGTCTGTGACGCGTAAGTCAGCTACAAGTGCAACGGCTGTAAATAACCTTTAGTCGTCAAATATGTTACAATTTGCTTAAAACCTCTTTTTTGAGGATATGTAAGAAATAGAATAATACATTCGTATCCGTTAGATTCCATTTATTTCACAATTTGTTGTTGAAAAAGGTATGAAACTCGTTTTCGCTCGTTAGATACATTTTAAAACAACTCGTGAGATAAATGGTATCTAACGGCCACTCATGTATTAGTCACTATAAATCGGCGATGGATCTCAAAGAAATACCAGAAATCCTTATTATTAAAGACACATTCCTGAGTTTGCTGCATTGTAAGATGTTTCCAACTAATAAAATATTTCTACGATTAAACTTAAATATTAAATATATTTTCTGGTTTAGAATATCAGTGTCTGTATATTCAATGCGTTTCTGGTCGTCTTAATATTTGTAAGAAGCCCAAACTGGATTTGTCTTCAAATAATTTCGTACGTACGAAAGAATTATATTTTTGGAAATAAAGTAAAATTAGAACGATCAGAAACACGTTTAATATGCAGCCACTAATATTTTATGCAGAAAAATATATTTAATATGTAATTACAATCGTTAAAAAGTCTTTGTTAGTCGATAACATCTTAACAAGTGCAGCAAACTCAGGAATGTCCCTTTAAATTTAAAATATACTTATTTATAAAAACACAAACAAGATCATAATTTTATTATTATTATTATTATTATTATTATTAATTCATTTATTCTGGAACACTAACGCTCAATAATACAAAGTAGGGGAGACCTGGGTTGGTTGTCACACTTTTTATGTAGATGACGTTTTTAAATTTGTAAAATGTTATTGTCAATGTATATCCCTACCTAGTTTTAGTGCTATATATCGGCCATATATTGTAAAAGTAAAGTTGGTCCAGATTAATTCAAAGTACAACATATTGACCATTAAAACATATAACAATTCTGAGGTTGGTTCTCACGGGACTTGGGGTTGGTTGTCACTATATCTTGCCATGTATGCAAATGCAGTAATTATTATAATTACCTATATATATCAGATGTCCTTCTTAGTACAGCACATATAGCTGATATATGTGCCAGGGACAGCGTGCATGAACAGTATTTGGAAATAAGCATGAACACACATTAAAACGAAAGGAAGATAAAACTTTGCTTTCACATTTCATAATAAAAACATTTTATTAATCAAAATTAAGTTACTAGTGTTAAGCAAGATCAAGCATGGCCTAACGTAGGCTATAGTTACTTATTTTTGTTAAAGCCTATAGGCCTACTATAAATATATACACGGAATTTTCAAATTTCATTACTCTATATGACATTTTCAGTTTCATTGCATAAAATAGATTGCTTTATTAAAGCCGCACACCCTAATTTCATCCAGCAAAAATAAATTATAATTTGGTTAATCTACAAACCTGTAACACACTTAGATCACGTTTTTATCAAATGGAGTGAAAAAGCAGGTTTTATATCGATAAATACCATGGGAATCCCCATGTCCCAATTGCTTGAAATAATTTTGAAAGTTTGTATTCTGATGTCACCTGTAGATGTCGCTCGAAGCACAACAATGCCTACGTCACGACAAATTTCACAGACTTGGGGTGCGTTCTTTTCACCTCTCCTGGACATGTTCCAACTGTTCTGTCCTGGTTGTATCCCCTCTCCAAATATCGTAGGACTTAGCAAAATTATTGGTTTTAAGGGTTTGTAACGTTTTGTATTGAGATACTTACTTGTCTGAACTTTATTGTTACTGAAAATGTTCACGAACTGTGAAGAAAAATCGCACAAATGAACAACAACAAATCGGATGTTGATTGCGCGAACCGTGCACGAGAAAACAAACCGAACCAAAATGATAACGGTCACGTGGTATACCAACGTCTGTGACATTGAAATGGAAATATCCCGTCTAAAAATAGATTAGACCTTGTCTACTCAACGGTTTTTTCTCAAACGTACGTCCGTTTTTCAGAAATACGAAAAATGCATTTTGTGGTATTACAAACACCAAGATTACCAGGATTACCAAAAAAATTTCAGGTGAATGGAAATGTATATTCTAAATAATAAACGGTAAGTAAAGTGCAATTTTATTTGTGAAAAAATGGGTTTAATAGCGAAAAACAACGCCGTAATGGTTAACAACTAGCCGTAACTAGGGTGTGTCCCTTTAAACAACACTGACACAATAACACTTTCTTAAAAATAATTAATTAAAAACAATCAAACAAGAAAACCCTGTAGGGACACAATGCATTAAGAGTCGCATGAATCACAGTTATGGCAAATATATAGTTTCTCTCCTGATGTACACGCATTGTGGGCCCACATGTTGCAATCTATATATTGGACCCAAACCTCTCTTGGTCTGCTGTTGGAATTAGGGTTCCATACAAACAAGACAAAAACATTCCTCTTCCTCTTCAGAAGAGTCGGAAGGTGCCAGATGTATACCTTTTGTCTTCTTACCACATTTGGAAGTTGAGTAGAGAATCTTTTTTACTTTTTGGAAGAACCTGGTCGTTTTTGCTTTGTTGCCCGAAGCGCATTTTTTATTGGTGTGTCCGTTAAGATTGCAGTTGTTCTTTTACGACTTGTTTTCGTCACACCTTTCCTAGCTGGAGCTTTCGGTAGTGGTCTCAGATCTTCTGGTAAAGTTACAGTTCCATTTGGAATGGGGTTAAGAGGCGGCCTATTAAGCACTGGGTTCTACCATACTGGAGCCATTACCACCGTTGCTGGAAGATGTGCTGGGTCCATCGTCAGTAACCATAATAGATCCATCATCAGTGTCTGCAGCTGGGGTATTAGGTGCAGGCACTGGACGGCCGGTCACATACCCTGGAGCGAATTCAGAATCTGAAAACACATCTCTGCTGTATGGGAATATTTCAGCTACCTTAAACCCAGCCTGAACATTATTTGCTGTTGCAGCAAGAGGATAAGCTGTTGCCACTATACCAAGTATATTATATATTGTCATTGTTTGTCCTGGGTGACTTAGTATCCAAGCATCAGAAGCAGTATTGATATTTATTATCCACATGGTTCAAACTAACCGGGTTAATAATAATCATACGAAGCACACGTGTAATAACAAGTGTGATGACGTAATTTCGGGAAACGACGTCATAACATGACGTTGCTTCCCCAGGCCTAGCTCAGACTGCATTTGAAATATGACGTCATTTCGTCGTCTCCTTCTAGTTGTGGCTGAAACATTTCGAGTTGGGTCTTGTTAGGCAATTCATAAAGAAAACAACAATAATAATATGGATAATAAAAAAATTATCACACTCGCGTGTGAGTCCTACTGATTTTACGAAACTCGTGTCAGGATTCATGTATTACCCTCGCTCTCGCTCGGGCAATACAAAAATCTTGACACTCGTTTCGTAAAATCAGTACGACACACAAGCTCGTTTAATAATCTCTATTTGTACCACGCTTTGGTGTCGGTCCCTTTGATTTTACCCGTGGTGTATCCCATTGTTAGACCACGGGCGTGTCTGACCTAAATTTTAGCGATTGCTGAATGGCTGAAGAAAGTTATGCCTACAGGTCGCATATAGTTCAGCAGGAAGTAAATTAGAACATTGTTTTAAAAAGTAACAATTTCACTAACATTAGTAATAAAGTTACAATATAAATCTGTGAATATAAAATAATTATTTTCTTTAAAAAAACCCCAAACCAAACAAACTAAAATTAAATATTAAATAGTTTCGATTTCTTTTCCATTACATTACTTTATCAGTTGCAACATTTAAAAAGACATCTCCTGTATTGAGGGAGCTAGCAGCGTTAACACAACGCCTATAGCAGGGGGTCATGGCACACAGCCCACTTTTCCATGTTACACTGTTCAGAAAGCTTGAAATGTATTTTAACACCTAAAATTCAAACTTTTCTCGGAGAAGCATGCCCGGGCCCATAAATACATGTATTTTGATCCACAGACATCCGCCCCACCCCGCTCCCATTTTCAAATACACTCTGCGGGCCCTGTGTAAGTCTTGAAACACACACACACACACACACACACAACACACACTACCTGTTACATACACATCACATGTTGTAACACACACACACTCAACACTACCTTCCCAAATATATATCCGTCTCAATGTAAAATCATGGCCAAGACTCAAAAGACACCAATGTGGGTGCCCTCCCCAGGTAATTATCAAGCTAGGTATTACATTCTCAATATAAAATCATGGCCAAGCTCGTGCATTCACCTCACTAAACATTTCATAATTTTCTACATGGCACTTCAAATTTCAAGCTAGCAATTACGTAGCGTCTCCTCGTTGTAAAAACTAACCAACCTGTAATGTTGCATGAATGAATGAATAAACATTTCATGTTTTCCGGGGAACTTAAAATTTCGAGGAGGGGTTACGTAGCGTTCTCTCGTTGTAGGTCTATCCGCGCCTGTAATGTCAGATAAAGATAAGATAAAAGATAAAAACTTTATTGCATATAAATATTCCACATACGGAACTGGATGCAAAACATATGCATAAACAAGAAACAAACAAAATGACTAAATAAGGACTAATTATGGGCAATACATGTATAATCGTGAACAAATTTGCATACCGCACCAGCACAGGCTGGATTTTGGTTTTGCATAATATATATACATTTTTCTTGCATACTCATACTTTTAAATAGGTAATTATGGAAAGTTAGATATGCATATAATTTGACACGTTGACTATTATATTTCTTACATATTATGATATGATGGTATTCATTTTCAATTAGATTGCAGTGGTCACATAAATGTTCTTCCACTGGAGTGAAGGGTTTTGTATGGCACCCAGTCTCTATTTTTAATTTGTGGTCACTGAGACGTAATTTAGTAAAAGCTTTACGGTGTTCTGGATGTATACAGTGTAATAAATATGGCTCTAGTTGAATATTGTGTTTATATAATTTGTACGTTCGCATCTTATTACTGGGTCCATCTCTTTTGGCTGGAGCTATACGGTTTTCTTTTAAAATATTGTGATACTTAGTTTTAATTATATTTATAAGATGAATGGGATAATTGACAGTGCTTCGTTTTTGATTCAACTCACCAGTGTAATAATATAATTTGTGAAGCCAACCAATATTTTTCTTTTCAAGGCTTGTGCATTCAGAGAAAGCATGTTGTAAAATAATGTTGTCCGTAGTTTGCATATGGGAGTAAAAATGTAACATTCTTTTTACCACAGACAACAGGAATGGGTATAAACCTAGCTCAGCTCTAGAGGCCCAATTATGGGTACGACCAGTACCCTGTAGTGTTGATTTACAGAATTTTAAAAGCACTCTCTGGTAGGAAAGTTTCCAAATATTTTAATGATATGAACTGGGCACCCCAAACCTCACTGGCATATAAAAGGACAGGCTCAACAAGAGAATTAAATAACTGGCATGAAATGTCTACTGGTAGGTTAACATTTGAGAATTCTTTCTGCATCTTGTAAAAACAACCTAGTCCTTTGCTCCAAAGTGATCGGGAACATTCTTTAAAATTTCCATTTTGAGTAAAGTCAACCCCTAAATATGTATACTTTGTTACAACTGGGACTTTATTGCCCGAGACATGCCAAGTAAGCTTATTTGTTGTACTTTGGCCACCAAAAATAACAATTTTTGTTTTATTTAAATTAATAGTAAGATTGTTGTCATTACAATATATATCTAGTTGATCAAGGAGCTGTTGTAGACCATGTGGGGTTTCTGATAAAAGTAGAAGATGATCTGCAAAACGTAGATGGCTTAAGCGCATTGTGTCTAGTGATACTTTATCTCCAATGTTACATAAATATTCTTGGAAGTCATTAATAAACATAGTAAATAGTGTTGGAGATAAAATACAGCCTTGGCGAACACCAATGTTTGATTGGAATGGTTGTGATATGCTTTTATCAGTCTGAACACTATATGTAACATTAACATATAAAGATTCGATTATTTTAAAAACATTACCTGTAACCCCCATAAGAGCAAGTTTATTAAATAATTTGCTTCTATCCACAGAATCGAATGCTCGTTTGAGATCTATAAAGCATGCATAGACCTTTTTCTTTTTACATTTATATTTATCAATCAGGTTTTTTAGTGTAAATATGTAATCTGTTGTTCTAAATCCTTGCCTGAACCCAGCTTGACAGATATCAATTTGGTTGGTTTGTTGTAGGTAGTCTACAATTCGTTTATCTATTATTTTTCAAAACAATTTACCAATACAACTACTTAGAGCGATTTAACGATAGTTACTTGGGTCTGTTTTGTCACCTTTTTTGTGCAAAGGGACAATTATTGAATGGGCCCACTGTGGAGGAAAATAGCTTATTGACAATATATCATTGAAAAGTTTGACAACATGATCTAGTATTAATGGAAAGAGACATTTGATAAGCTCATTACTGGTATTATCTACACCCTGTGCCTTTTTCAGCTTAATATTTTCAATACATGCTATAATTTCCAGTGCTGATATTGGTGAATTAATCACTTGGTTATCCTGCAGATTAGTATAATCAACCTCATTAGAAGAACAGTTAACTGTTGGATCTTGGTAGATCTTTTCAAAGTGGTCTACTAATTCATGATCCTTGATACTGTTAATTGTATGCCATAAAGCTTTTGTGTCATTCTTATGTATACTTCTAAGTTTTGAAACAAGATCACGTTTATGAGACCTTTTTTTTATGACGGGTTAATCTCTTATATTTCTTTTTGGACAGAAATGCATTTTGCTTTGTTTCTTGTGTGTTATTAGCATTAAATGTCTTGAAATTAGATTCCATAGTCAATTTGGCATTGTTGCATTCTATGTCAAACCAAAGATTTTTCTTCAGAGATCTATTTAGATTCTGATTTTTGGTAGCATATATATTTATGGCATTTACTATAGATTCAAACAAGTTGACATAGCAGCTTGCGTCTACATCCGACGTTGGTGGTGGTGTCAAAATGAACCTATTGAGTGCCTCTTTGTTTTCATCTGACATTACTGCTGAGTATACACGTGGCATGCTATTATTATTGTGCCATTTTCTTTGTTTACGTTTCGTGAATTTATGGCTGAATTTTTTGGGGATTTTCCTGTGACTTTTTGTTTCTAACTGATATATTAAGTTTTAGGGAGAGCTGACAGTGATCTGATGTCCATGAAAGTGGTTTAATATTAAAATATTTCACATGGCTGTAGAGTTCTTCAGATGTAAGAACATAATCTACAACACTCTGACCATTGTACGTGTGGCATGTAAACTGTCCCAAGTGATCTCCAACTGTTCTACCATTTAAAATAATTAATTTTGATGCAATTGCTAGCGATTTGAGGGATTGTCCAAATTTGTTCGTTATATTATCTCGGTTATTTCTTTTTGTCTCTATGGTAGTAAAAATATCTGACGGTACATATATGTTTTCAAGAAAATTAACTCCATCACTATTCACACACCCACACTCGGTAGCAGTTCTAGCGTTAAAGTCCCAGCCAATTATTATCGATCCATGCTGCGAATATTTTAAAACTTCATTACTTATGACATTAAAGGGATCTGTTGTAAAAAATTTCCAATATGATGAATTTTCAGGTGGTACATAAGTAGTGCAGACAAATATATCTTTGTTAACCGATAAAAACGTTTTACTAATTCTAATCCATAATGTAAATTCACTACATGCTACAAAAGAAACAAAAGGCTTTAAACCAGTTTTACATTTTAAAAAAAGCCAATCCACCACGGGATACTTGCACAAACTGTTTGCGTGGATTGGAAATTGAAAAATATCCTGTAAAATTGAAGTCACTCTTGTTTCCTAACCATGTCTCAGAGAGACCAATAACATGAAAGTTTTTAAAACACGTATTAAATTCATCACGTTTTAAGTCGGATATACCTTGTATATTCCAAAATGAAATATTAAATTGTGAATTTAATGTTAACATTAATCAAATTCAACCTTCTGGAATGCTGATCCATTGGCTATATAACCCCCTACTTCACCTCTCTCACATACACTTCACGTTTTGCACACATTTATGTACATGAATATCGGAACAGATTATTGAGATGCTGCAGTATATATAACTATAACATATTTTTATAAAATGACGTCATCAGATATGACGTTGCTTTACGACCTAATTTTGACCTTTATCGAGAAAGCGGGTTATGTGTGTATGGTTGGGATACATTCTTGTTTGTTGTGTGTGACAGATACTCAAAAGGTCTATTAGCGTGCGGTTCCAATGAATCGATTTGGCTGAGAACATTGTCGGCTTAAACCGTTTGACCAATTAATCAAATACACACAGCACTGAGTTGCTTCCCTTCTACTTCCGTGGTCCTTGAAGTAACAATGAATATGTTTATTGTTATATTCCGTACACGTTAATATTTATTCAACGGATAACAAAGTTTAAAGTTTGTTTTGTTTAACGACACCACTAGCGCACATTCATTTATTAATCATCGGCTTTTTTTTAAAGGCACGTGGAATTCAAATATATTAACACGAAGAATTTTAATCATTGTTCAAAATTAACGCTGGACGCCACAAATGTCACAACAACAAATGACGTAATTCACCAACCACAAATGTCATAATTTACATTGACGTTTTTAAAAACACTTCTTGTTTTGTCCTTTTGGAGTTATACCCTTAGCTAAAATATAGTGTCCCTTGCTCGGCAGGATTACAGGATCTATTCCCACCGTAGCATCCCCTAAAATGTTTCATTATTAGCACCAACTTAGTGGTCTGAAAACTCTATATCAAATCAATATTACACTGTGAAAAAGCACTGTTGAATAAAATGACTCTCGTACCATGTTCAGCACCATATAAGTAATTTAGTGTAAACAAGACTGTCATGTTCGGTCGAACTGCTATAAAGGCCACCTTTATTTAACAACCACGCGTCAATAACGGGCACTTCAAGCGCTACAATACGTATACCAATGCATCTATTTTAATCTGTATATAACGACCACGTGCTAATAAAGTTGACTTTTGTAAGTTCTTTGTTATATAGAGGTTTACAGAAGACCTAGCAAGTTAGAAGAAAATATGTGTCTAAAAATATGTGTTAAAGCAATAATATATGTTTTAATCAATCAAATACTCAATGTATACAGTGTCCCACGAAATGTGATGTCATATAAAGAAGTGGGGCGTAGCTCAGCGAGAGAGAGAGAGAGAGAGAGAGAGAGAGAGAGAGAGAGAGAGAGAGAGAGAGAGAGAGAGAGAGAGAGAGAGAGAGATCGCTTTTGAATTATATGTTGTTGCTTTGCCCGTAAACAGTTTAAAAGAACATTTAATGTAGATGTATAACCATTCCTTTTATAATTATAGTGTTTATAAATTACACTAGATAACGTATGTCGATTTAACTCGCACATCATTGAGTTCCTGCTGTTAATGGGACCTAGGTCTTCGAACGTCGTGTCGACATGATATATTAACTGTGCCTATATTCAGAACATGGTATATTTAAACCGGTTCTAACGCCCACTTGTATTAAACAGTCACCTGTCAGAAAAGGCCACATTGTGTTCTCCTAAATCATGTAATACATATATGATATTAACCTGCTCTAACTGGCACCCGATATTAGTGGCCACCTGTCTTAAACGGCCATTTTTATACCCCCTTTTTATACTCTATATGCATTTGCGTAAGTGGTTGCTACATATTTATGTGGGTGATTTTTAGGTGTACAGTTGTATTAACATATTTTAATAGAAAGGTTATTAGTCATATAAATACGAGAAGGATCGCAGTTTAGTACATTAATCGATTTATTCGCATTGGTAGATATCTTTTATATTCAAATATACGGTTTACGTGTATTTTATTTTGCAGATAAGTGTTAAATCACCGTACAATTGTCGTAATTGTTTAATATATGGATCGATTCCTCTATATTAAAACAATTCGTCTTGCTTTCACAAACTTTATTCTTTTTAACAAAATAAACAGTCAGCATATTAATTACAAAAAAGAGGCAAACATTCGTCTTGGTATGACACAACTGTTAAAAATGCAATAAGATTGTCATGCATGTTCAATAACAAGATGTCCCATTCATAAACATTATTTTAATAATCGATTAAAAAAATTAACATATTAATTATAATAATGACACAACTGTTCTGTACCAATAATGTACATTATTTTAATAATACAATTTTTAAAAGATGAACATATTAATTATAGCAATGGGATAAACAGCTTCCCTTTTTAGGATACAGCTGTTCTGTACCAATAAAGTAGTCATACGTGTCCACTGAAAAACTAGTCTTGTATCCATTAATCAAAATAGACAATCAGTAACCGGGTATAAATATTTGGCCGTTTGTATATAAATAACATATTTTATCTATTACTATTAATATTTATTTTAGGATTCTATTTATTTTATTATAGGATATTCTCAATCTGCGTTAAGAATATCATATTGGTGCATTAGACAAAGCCTTTTATGGTTGTTTCCCGCCATACTGGCTAGGGACGAGCCATTGGTTGGTTCTATCCAATGGCTGTGTGTATTTGGTGTCACGTGATCGTGAGTCAGGTCCGTGCAGCGCTGAGTGTAGACATTCACAGTACACGTTACATACTTACGACGACTTGCCTTTAACTTTTCCTGAGCCTTTCGTTATCTTCAGACTTTCTTTTGGCACTTACAGGTTTGACTAATATGCATGTATTAATTGTTATAATAAAGTTTATCACATTATTTTAGATATATGTAAATGTAATACATAATGTGGTAAAGTGTTTAGACGTCCATGATTAATGCTAAGTAAATACGTTTTAAATATTGAATTCACTAAAACACACTGAACGAATAAATATATATAGAGGTGCAAGTTAATTGTATAAGCAGAATTAGTAATTAGTGTTGGATGAAGAAATTGCTGTAGTTTTATTATTTGAGTGTTAGCTTATATTTTACCCATTTATTCACAGGATGAAGTCCAGGTACATGTAGTAGTGTTATCATCCTATACGGTTCATCGTCCACAGCGAAGGTGTGTAGTAGTAGTATTGTCTATTCTTGCAGCGAAGGTGTTTCACGTTCGTCTTGACCAACGTACGTGACTTGTTTCACCTGCGCTGTAATTGAGTTTTTATTCTGTAATGGTTTTTATTTTAATGTTTTGTCATACAAACCCGAACGTTATTGTTTTTTATATTGATAGCATTTGAAATGGGGTTGTTATTTGTTTTCTAATCGAGTGACGTTGGTAATAATGTTGTCAAGTCTTTACTGTTTTTGTATTTGTTTTTATGACCGCATTTAATTATTTTAAATGCATGTAATTATTTTGATGACTGTTTTTGGCACTAATGTCGCCGAAACGTATATGTATACATGTATTTATGAAGGAAAGTATTATGCCAGTAACTTGGCATAATTGTGTGATGATGATTTAAATGAGTATATATATATATATATATATATATATATATATATATATATATATATATATATATATATATGTAATATGACATATGTAATTTCTTTTTGTGATTAAGTCGAGGATGTTAATTATTATTACTACCAGTATATTTATCGTTTGAAATTATTTTTACAGAACCACGCGTATGGTGTGATAGAGCGTCACCATTCGAATAAACCTCGAACCCTTCCCAGCCTTGTTGTGTTCTAGGTCTTTTGTAAACCTCTATATAACAAAGAACTTACAAAAAGTCAACTTTATTAGCAGGTGGTCGTTATATACAGATTAAAATAGATGCATTGGTATACGTATTGTAGCGCTTGAAGTGCCCGTTATTGATGCATGGTTGTTATATAGCAGTTCGACGGAACATGACAGTCTTGTTCACACTAACATTACCTATATGGTGCTGAACATGGTACGAGAGTCATTTTATTCAACAGTGGGTTTTTTACAGTGTAATATTGATTTGATACCGAGTTTTCAGACCACTAAGTTGGTGCTAATAATGAAACATTTTAAGGGATGCTACAGTGGGAAGAGATCATGTAATCCTGCCGAGCAAGGGACACTATCTTTGAGCTAAACGTATAACCCCAAAAGGACAAAACAAGACATTTTTTTTTAAAACGTCAATGTAAATTATAACAGTTACGATTGATGAGTTGCGTCATTTGTCGTTGTGACATTTGTGGCGTTCAACGTTGTGACATGTGTGGTTGACACCTTTGTGTCAGCTGTGGTCGATCGTGTGATGTTTGTCAAAGGCCGTGGTATATCATATCCTGTTTATGGAAAATTACATATTATTGCGGAACCACACCAGACTAGCTATCTGCGATATGATCAGAGATATATCCTCGTGGTGTTTAGAACCGGATAACTACAAATCAATTACCTGTAGCAGTATCGTCTAACAAACGCGCGTTGCAGGCCTGTAGCCAGACGTTTGAGGGGGATGGGGGGGTGGGTTCGTTTAGGCTTATGGTGAGGTACGAAGTGCCTCACACGAGGGCGCGAAGCGTCTGAGTTGCTTCGGGGGGGGGGGGGGGGGGGGGGGTTCGGGGGCATATTAAAAAAAAAACCTCGACCCTCAATTGGCTACGGGCCTGCGTTGTTAGTATCAGTGTTAGCACAGAGTGATACCTAAATCAATTATCGGTAAACAGGATATTAACTTAAAGCTGCACGCGAACGTTCACGTTAGCATACAATTAATTTTGCTACAATGTTAACATTGATGTAGCCAGGATTTTATATTGAGGTCCATCCACATTAGGGGGCCACCCACACTGTTATGGGGCGACTGACAAGTAAAAACGGTGGTGAAGAAAAAGAGATATAATGGGGACAAGATCTCCAATACCCCACCCCCACCACCCGGCTATGCCAATAAAAGTTAAACATGTTCATCAATTTCGTTAGATGTTGATGAGTTCGTTACATATCGTCACGAGGTTGGGTAGAAACTGTGACGAAAACTAGGGGCAGGACGTAACCCACTGGTGAAGCACTCGTTTGATGCGCGGTCGGTTTAGCATCGAACCCCGTCGGTGGACCTCATTGAGCTTTTTCTCGTTCCAGCCCATGCACCACGACTGGTTTATCAAAGTTTTACTAGGGACGAGGGGGCTGGATTCATGTGAGATAATAAAGCATTCGACTCGGGTGCATGGGTCACAGGGGCGAAATGTATCTGTGGATTTTTTCTCCGACTGTTTTTCTCCCGTCCCAACCAATGCTGTACGACTGGTATATCAAAGGCCGGGGAATGTGCTGCCCTGTGCAATGGAAAGTGCATATAAAAGATATCTTGTTGCGTTTTTCTCTGATGTCTATGTTTTAGAATCACCAAATGTTTGACATCCAACGATCAATAAATCAATGTGCTCAAGTAACTCAAGTGGTGTTGTTAAACTTGAACTATTTTAAGAACGAAGATAGATAGAAAGATAGACAGACAGATTGACAGATATGGACACACAAAAGGACCGGGCACAAGTTATTCAATTTATGAAGCTCTCTCGCTATATATGAATTTGGCAGACAATGGTTATTTTAAGCAAAAAGCTAAGTGTTGGACAGAAATACCACACAGTGGACCAGTTACCTTTAAGAAATGGGGGGTGGGGGTGAAGGGGAGACGTAGCTCAGTGATGCAGCGCTCGCCTGATGTGTGATCGATCGAGGTCGATTCCCGTCGGTGGGCCCATTGGGCTATTTCTCGTTCCAGCCAGTGTTTCACAACTGGTATAACAAAGGCCATTGTATGTACTATCCTGTCTGTAAGATGGTGCATATAAAAGAACCCTTGCTGCTAATCGAAAAGAGTAGCCCATGAAGTGGCGACAGCGGGTTTCCTCTGTCAGTATCTGTGTAGTTCATAACGTGGTTGCCCCTATAGTTCGGTTCACTTACATATTATCCCGTCCCTGCGTGGTTGCCCCTATAGTCCGGTTCACTTACATATTATCCCGTCCCTGCGTGGTTGCCCTATAGTCCTGTTCACTTACATATTATCCCGTTCCTGCGTGGTTGCCCCTATAGTCAGGTTCACTTACATATTATCCCGTCCCTGCGTGGTTGCCCTATAGTCCTGTTCACTTACATATTATCCCGTCCCTGCGTGGTTGCCCCTATAGTCCGGTTTCACTTACTCCCGTCCCTGCGTGGTTGCCCCTATAGTCCGGTTCACTTACATATTATCCCGTCCCTGCGTGGTTGCCCCTATAGTCCGGTTCACTTACATATTATCCCGTCCCTGCGTGGTTGCCCCTATAGTCCGGTTCACTTACATATTATCCCGTCCCTGCGTCCTGTTCACTTACATATTATCCCGTCCCTGCGTGTTTGCCCCTATAGTCCGGTTCACTTACATATTATCCCGTCCCTGCGTGGTTGCCCTATAGTCCTGTTCACTTACATATTATCCCGTTCCTGCGTGGTTGCCCCTATAGTCCGGTTCACTTACATATTATCCCGTTCCTGCGTGGTTGCCCCTATAGTCCGGTTCACTTGTTTAGACACTAGGTTTTTTGCAAATGTTACGTTTAATTCCTATTCAGTCCTTGTTTTCTTTACATTTGCACGAAAACAAACCCAAACCCCGACAGGTTTTATATACAATTCTTCATCTAAAATGCACGAATTGAATTATTTTCATTTTACAAACAATCTCTGTATGTTTTGAATGCACGTTCTTTCTTCTATAAATAACTAAGGTTATTTGCATAACAAAAGATTAGGATACGAGGTTACGTGAAGGCCATTATAGCTTGTTTCACTGAATCAAGGTTATGAAAGTTTTGGAATGTAAAACGTGTACCATCTTTGTCTAACCTTTTCTTTAAACATATACGTAAAAATACATGTCACCATTCCATATACATGCAGTATATAGAATCAAGTTTGCCAATACATTATTGATTTGAATTTTATTTTATAATTTATATATTTACATACTGTACCTAACCTAATACAACCGGTGTGTAGTAACAAACAAAATACAGCTTACACAAGTTCGGAGTGTTAGGTCTGATAGGTCCTCCTCTTTCCACATTTTTTTGTCTTTTATTTGGGATCCCTTGTGGTCAAATCTATAGTAGTTATGCGGGGAGATGTACTTTTGTAATGCGCAAAGCAATTTTGTAAACGAAAAAGCCATTGTTCACACTTTTTCGGGGGTTCCGCCACTTACCCATCCCTTAGACACGGTCTGACTGTCCACATTACAATAACATTGCTGGAACATATCAAGTCGATGGGCAATAACATATTATTTTCGAAGTATAATCTGCGATTGCACATGCATGGTATAAACCACATGAAATACAAGTATAGAAGGGTATATAAGTTCACAGAAAATGTATTACTGGACATTCAATACATTATTGTTATTTGAGTAAAATATGGGTAAATCAAAAAGCATTTCAGTTGATGTAAAATATTGTATTAAGAACGTTTTTTATTATTTTGAAGACGAATATCAGTGTGGTAGACCTAGATATGCCGCGTATCGAATTGTCGAACGAGTTGCCGCTGCACTTAAAGTTTCAGTTTCAACAGTAAAATGAAGTATAAAAAATGTAAACGCTACCAATCCGAGCACAAAATGCACTGTTAAAGAACCTGACCGAAAACTAATCAATTTGTTTGATAAAGATGCTATTAGGCGACGAGTATACCAATTTTATACAGAGGGCGAATTGCCTACATTACATAAGGTTAATTTGGCTTTGAGGAATCAACGTATCGATATCACCATTACGTAGAACACTTCACAACTTCGATTTTAAATATCAACATATTTCTACAACTGGGAAAGTGATTTTTGAGGACGCCAATATATCAATCAGGAGACTCTCCTATCTCCATGAAGTGTCCAGTGGGTGGGTGAACGTTAACCGTACAATATCCAAGCACTGGACAGATATCCACCCGGGCACACGCACCGCTAATCACCTGACTAAATTAAACGCTACTCATCGAGTACCTAAACTCTGTTCGATGGCTGAGAAGGGAAAACGACTTATTATCTGTCATGCTGGCTGTGATAAATATGGACTGATAGATGGTTGTGACTTGGTATTTAAAAAAAAAAAACCGGAGAGTACCATGATGAGATGAAGCATGAACATTTTATTTAATGGTTTGAAGAACAACGTATGCGTTCTTTACCAGAGCGTTCTGTCATCGTCATGGATATACCGGCCTCGGTGGCGTCGTGGTTAGGCCATCGGTCTACATGCTGGTAGGTACTGGGTTCGGATCCCAGTCGAGGTATGGGGTTTTTAATCCAGATACCGACTCCAAACCCTGAGTGAGTGCTCCGCAAGGCTCAATGGGTAGGTGTAAACCACTTGCACCGACCAGTGATCCATAACTGGTTCAACAAAGGCCATGGTTTGTGCTATCCTGCCTGTGGGAAGTGCAAATAAAAGATCCCTTGCTGCTAATCGGAAAGAGTAGCCCATGAAGTGGCGACAGCAGGTTTCCTCTCAAAATCTGTGTGGTCCTTAACCATATGTCTAACGCCATATAACTGTAAATAAAATGTGTTGAGTACGTCGTTAAATAAAACATTTTTTTTTTTTTTTTTTTTCGTCATGGATAATGTTAGCTACCACAACAAAATAACTGATATAACACGATGTCCTACACCTAACGCCAAGAAGGACGACATACAGTTGTGGCTAGTAACCAAAATATTACCTTTCAGAATGACATAACAAAACTAGTTCTTTCTGATCTTGTGAAAAGTAACATAGAAAATACCACCTGTGATAGTCTCCCTTAACGAAGACAGTGATGAAGAAATGAGTTTGTCGAGTGATTAAGTTGCTTCTTTCTACCCATCAAGCATATATTTATTAACTCTTAAGTTGCTTCTCCCTTCTGGATTTGCATTTATTAACTCTTTAACATTGAAGACAATTTATTCCCATGACATTCATTATCAGTTACTATCAAACAACCTATCAATTGAACAAATATAAACGTGTATTACAAAACACGGAAAATCAATATAAAACCATATACAATACACCTACATACGAAGCCAGAGGTGGGTGTGGGGTTGGGCAGAGGGCCACGCCTTCGCCAATCGCGGATATACAATATACTGGCCACGTGTGTGGTGCAATATGTCACAATGAACATCACGAGATTAAAGGGACACACCCTAGTTACGGCTAGTTGTTAACCATTACGGCGTTGTTTTTCGCTATTAAACCCATTTTTCACAAATAAAATTGCACTTTACTTACCGTTTATTATTTAGAATATACATTTCCATTCACCTGAAGTGTTTTTGTAATCCTGGTGTTTGTAATACCACAAAATGCATTTTTCGTATTTCTGAAAAACTCACGCGCGTCTGAGAAAAAACCGTTGAGCAGACAAGGTCTAATCTATTTTTAGAGGGGATATTTCCATTTCAATGTCACAGACGTTGGTATACCACGTGACCGTTATCATTTTGGTTGGTTTGTGTTCTCGTGCACGGTTCGCGCAATCAACATCCGATTTGTTGTTGTTCATTTGTGAGATTTTTCTTCACAGTTCGTAAACATTTTCAGAAACAATAAAGGTCAGACAAGTAAGTATCTCAATACAAAACGTTACAAAACCTTAAAACCAATAATTTTGCTAAGTCTTACGATATCTGGAGAGGGGATACAACTAGGACAGAACAGTTGGAACATGTCCAGGAGAGGTGAAAAGAACGCACCCCAAGTCTGTGAAATTTGTCGTGACGTAGGCATTGTTGTGCTTCGAGCGACATCTACCGGTGACATCAGAATACAAACTTTCAAAATTATTACAAGCAATTGGGACATGGGGATTCCCATGGTATTTATCGATATAAAACCTGCTTTTTCACTCCATTTGATAAAAAGGTGATCTTAGTGTGTTACAGGTTTGTAGATTAACCAAATTATAATTTATTTTCGCTTGATGGAACTAGGGTGTGCGGCTTTAAGACCTCACCCCAAACCCCCTCACTAAACGGGAACGTGGTCTTCAGATGAACACTTACCTGTGTCATAATGTGTCAAACTATCTTATAGTTACTTTACAGTGTTTTATTCTCCCAATAGCACCCGGACCTATTTATTTTTCTATTAGTACATTACATTAATGACATAGCAGGCACGGATCCAGAAGTTTTTCAATAGCGGGGAACCAAAAACCGTTGTTGCTTTTTAACAGGTGGATGGGATTAGTTTTAATTTTTTTGTGTATTCTGTAATATATATTGTTTGACAAAAATAGAGGGGGGCGTTTTACCTGGATTCCCCGCCTGAATTCGCGCCTGAATTGTTTATCGACTTATGTTTCCAAATTGTTTCTTAAATATAGGTCATACTACAATATATTCCGGTAGGAAGGTGGAAAAGAACATTAGTTTGAAACATACTATATAGTGGTGCAGATACCCGTAGTTATTTATAGAAGAACGAACCTGTATTCCAAACATACAGAGATTTGTTTTAAATGGAAATAAGTCAACTTCGTGCATTTTAGATGATGAATTGTATATAAAACCTGTCGGGGTTTGGGTTTGTTTTCGTGCAAATGTAAAGAAAACAAGGATTGAATAGGAATTAAACGTAATATTTGCAAACAAATTGGGGTCTAAACAATTCAACAGGACTATAGTATTTGAACAAACAGGTATGTAGACCTCATTCGTGTACGTTCCTTAGCTGTAACTCCGATAAGATATAAAACTAGTGTTCACCATTTTAAGCCTCACAGCTGCACTTCAAACGCCCATTCGACTCTCTATTGTGCAGAGATGCGGCCCTGACCATATGCATGTATTACGGTTTTGTCGTTCAGATTATATTCGAGGGGTATCGAGGAAATCGAGGGGTATAAAACCATTCTTGAACGAGTTTCATAAATTTCGTATGTTATCATTTATTAAGCGATGACAATTATAGTGAAGCTGAATCATGTCAATTTCAAAAACCGCGACTGTCGTAAGCTTGCAGCTGCTATACCGACTCGTGACGTCAGACGTGTGCCATACCAGTTTTCAAAGTTGTATTGTGACCCATGCCATAAAGATATCGTGGGAAAATATGATATTTATTTAACCGTTTATTGTAGACGATATGAGTAATAATTAAATATTATAAATAATTATATATATATATATATATATATATATATATATATAAATATATATATATATATATATATATTATATATATATAAACACCTTTTAGATAAATTTCATGTGTTTTGATTGGTCAATAGCCAATGCATACCACAAGTACATCGTCTCATTTGCGGGAAAATACAGAATTTGCCGGGGTGTACGAAATGTCACGTGACTTGCTCGACTGGTTGTACGAAAATACGAACTGCGGATGAGACCGACGAAATTTTCTCCAAGACGCCTCACTGATTAAATTTGTTAAATTTGTTATAAATGGGAATACCATAATTCGGTAAATTTTATTTTTACTGCTTATTTGAAAATTTCTTGAGCCCGTTTGGCCAAAATTTTTGCTACATTGTAGTTTTTCGCACATTAAAATCGAATGCTACAATATAGCATTGCGTAATCAGTTACCGTGGTAGAACTTGAGCTAATTATCACGAACATATTTTAGGTTATAACTCGACATGGGATTTTTTATAGGTTCTATAAGTTAGTACAACACGACAAATATTTTTGTTCGGATGTGGGTGTTCAATTTTATTTTCCCGATACGATTACAACATGATCGTAAACGTTTAAAACACGCAAGATAATAAGGCGCTAAGAGTTGTCTCCCTTTGCGAAACACGGGTCTCCAAATGGTTTCGGGGTAAAACCACCCGGAATCCTTGTTGACACTCTTAATACCCAAACAGCTAACAAAAAAGCTGTAAATACCTTGAATAGTAACTAAGTTATTTGTTTACAAAAACATCCAATAGGCCTATATTTTGAGGCATTTGATGTTATGTTATGTTATTATTAAACTCAAACTCAAAATGTGTGTGTACTTGACTGTTAGTGTAAAAAAAGATCTAAAAGGTAATAAATTCGATACGCGAGTTTTTGACAGGGTGTACAATCCCGTGAGCCCTGTCAAAAATTCGCGTAACTAATAATAATAATAATAATAATAATAATAATAATATATTGTAGGCCTAAGTCAACCGGCTAACAAAAGGAACAAGTCAGTAATGGTAGAAAACATCAATTCAGATTTATTTACTGCAGCAGATAAATAGAGGTTATGCACTGACGTCACGATTTTGACCTATCCCCGGATGTTCCGCCATGTTGGAGATATCAACCGAGTAAAGAACGTGTTAGAGCAGTGTGGAAAAGAATATTTGTTTTGTATTTTAATCTCAACTCGTCTGAGAATTCAAAATTTGGGACATGGCTAGTAAAAAAAACGATAAAGTAGCATGCAGCTATCGGGAAAGCCTTGCAAATGCCGAACGTTTAAGGTATGAGGCAAAACTTGAAGAGATCGGTGGTGCAGACCCGTATGAAATCCCAACGTCGGACTGGACAAGAGACAAAGAACTCCTGCCGTCCATATCGTATTTTGATCTTTTGAACTATTTAGTGTTTTCTCCAAATCCCTATACTATGGATGATTTAAGGAGTTACAAGGGTATGGAGGCCTACAACCAGTTTGTTTGTGGCTGGGTTCGGGACAAACGGGTGTGCCTAAGAAAGGAACATTGTGTCGTCTCAGCAAAGGTGAGTTGTTTGTTTCTTAAAATCAATGTTTTATGTAGTCTGTACAACTTACAATGGTACTTGTATCAAATACTTTACCCTAACTCTTTCCATAAGAATATAGTGTGAAGTTGTAGGAGGGGTCAGGCATATTTTAAAAGGGGGGAAAATATTGGGTGGGGGCTGCATCCCACTTATTTAAGGGTGTGGGGCCTGCATCCCTGTTTATTTTATTTAAAAAAAAAAAAATGTAAATAATTTCAGTTTGGTTTGATATAAGAAGAAAGTAAAAGTGTTTTGGAAATAACAAATAAATATTATTTGTGTGTGCAATTTACAATACAAATCAATCGGCTCATAAATAAATAGATTCTAGTAAATTCGGGGACCAGACAACTCGGACCGGGGGACAACTCGGCCCAGACATCTCGGCCACGGGGCCGAGATGTCCGAGACAATTCGGCCCCGTGGCCGAGTTATTAGACTGATAGACGGGGCATGCTGTGACACATTATATGCGTGTTAAGTATGATAGTTGGCCATGTCGTAGTGTCGTAGTATTGTACTATAGTAATAATAATGCATTATACTGATAGATACCGCTAACTATATGGTCACCATTAAGAATGACAATTGTGTATGTCGTAGGCGCATATCGTAATGTCGGATGGGTTTCTAGAAGTATTGTACTATAGAAATAACGCAAAAGACATCATTTGCCAAATTCCCACATTTATTACATTAAATACATACGCACATATGTACGCAAAAAAACCAACAGAACACATATACATAAATAGTTATAATAAAGAAATAAAACACCAATCACCAAAAGAACATAGAAATAAAACGTCCAACAAAAGATAAAAGTCAGTGTTGTTACAACGATAAATAACTTTTGCATGTTTTTTCTGGCATCATCTCCAATGTTTAGGTCACCGACTGTAGAACAAAAACAAATTATTCGAACAGCGGAAACTATCTTCAAAGATAAATGGATCAGCAATTTATCAATTTAACAAAAAACAAATTCTTTTATTTCTGTGAGAATACTTTAATTTAAAAAACAACACTTGTTCAACAATAGACAAGATTGTCCATGTGCCGAGTAGTCTCGCGGTGGGCCGGGTTGTCTCAGAACTCTTGGCCGAGCTGTCTCGACGTGGGCCGAGTTGTCCTCCGGGCCGAGTTGTCTGGCATTCGTAAATTCCATAGTATGAAAAAAGGCGGTCCCTGTGTGACGGACTATAAGAAGTAAATTTCTATAATACTTTATTAATAATCCTATGAGTCGCCTCCAGTTCTCTTATTGATGTTAATATGTAGGGGAAGGCTAGAGGAAACCATGTATTATGTAATGCTTTGGCAATCGTAGACAACCAAATGGTTGCAAGCTGCTGTGTATAAAATGCTAAATTTAATCAAAACAGACTATTGGTTCACAGAGGTTTGTCAAAGAACAGCATACATGGCATATCTTGTCCATGGTCATGCTCACACTGTCTTTTGTCATCATAAATCTTATAGGAATTGTGCTGTCAAGCATAGTATATTTTTGACGAACACATCCTATTACCCACTCAACATGAATTCGACAGTGAGCAAGTTTCCTTGTTGATTCTATCTCAAGGGGTGATAACTGGTCTTTTCCCCTAGTGAATGCAGGTATTTTAGCTTCCGCACAGAGACTACCCATTATATCTTTGATATCAAACCCCCTATCATCTAAGACTATATCACCTGGAAGAATGTAATTTAGAAAACCTGAGTGTTCAGTGATGTATTTGTCTGTGGCCCGTCCACCCCAACCCTTGGAAATGAATGAGACTATGCCCTGTGGTGTTATGCCCATTAAGAATTTTGCAGTATTGTGATGTTTGTAGGATGACCATGTGTGTGCCCTAGCTTTCTATAAAGATTTCAAAACAATCGATGATCACAGCCACTTTTTTCCCAAAATATTTCCTAAATTCCATAGGCATGGTTTTATACAATTCCTCACGTTCAGGCCAATGTACAAATGGTTTAGTTCTAGCATACAAAACATCTACAACTTCACAAAACATTCGGCATATTGTAGATTGTGAAACAGCAAATTCAAATGTTCTGACAAATTCAGTCTCAGCCGCATGAGTGTCATAAACAGCATCTGGAATTTGGTTAGCGATTTTTTGGTAGGAATAAAATCTTCCAGATACTCGTATAACATTGCAAGCACATTATAAGATGACAAACCGGTCAGAAATTTCACCTTATCATCTTTCCCTATCAAATCGGACAAACATAATTTGGAAATGGCAACATGCTTTTTAATATCCATCATTTCAAGTCTTAGTGCTTGCAATTCAGAACTCATTGCATCTATTAAAAACCCATTCAAATCTGTCTGTGTTTCCACATTACAATCTGTGTTAGTACTGTCATCAGGGGCTTCATTTGGACAGAATTCTTCTTCTGGGAACATCTCTGCCGCCTTTGCTTTGATAGTGGCTTTTCGCTTGGAAATGCGTTCATAGCGGTCTTTTGAAGTTTTAGAAAACCCAAGTTTTTTATGGCCCATCTTCAGACTGGGAGCCCAATCAGGGTTGGTCTCGTCATACAAGTCAACTGGTTTGCCTGCCAAATAAAAAAAAATTAAATGAGTGTCTGAATACTGCAGAGAGGGAGGGAGAGAAGGGTTGGTGAGTGTCTGTGCGTAAGTATGCAAGAGAGTGCAAATATGGGTGTGTGTGCTTACTTCAAAAATTATATATATATATATATACACACACACACACACACATTGTATACTATTATTTCATTTAATATTGTTTTGTTCATACTATGTTTCTACATGCATTTTGTTGTATATTTTGTATTTGAATAACTATCATGGCTGTTTAATACATATATTGTATGGTGTATCACTGTTTTGTTGTGGGGGTTTTTACAATAATTAAGACATGATAAATCTGACACTATTAATAAAGTGAAATATGGCACACTGCAAGTGTACACGACTTAGCACTCGCTTGATGCACAGTCGGTTTGGGATTGGTGGGCCCATTGGGTTATTGGTCGTTCCAGCCAGTGCACCACGACTGGTAAATCACAGGACCAGGTGGTGGTATGTGCTATCCTGTCTGTGGGATGGTGCATATAAAAGATCCCTTGCTATTAATGGCAAAAAGTAACAGGTTTCCTTTCTATAACAATGTCAAAATTACCAAATGTTTGACATCCAATAGCCAATAATTAATAAACCAATGTGCTCTAGTGGTGTCGTTTTAAACCAAACAAACTGGTAATCGACTTGTACACAGTGTGGACTCCACCCACAAAACGAACATTTCTGTTGCCCCGGATTGAGTAACACAATCCACAAATTAAAACAATATTATCTATAATGATAATATTTAGTATTTAACTTACCCATAATAAAATGATCTGAACACACTCTGACATTCCCGAGGTTTTTCCCGGTAAAATCTTGATTTAGCCTTGACAGCCATTTAAGTCGTCGTTGGCTGGACAGCGTTTCACATGCTTGACCCTGATTTCTAATTATTGCAGGAATTCTATAAAAAGAACGATCAGTTTCCCTGTCTGATCTGTTGTGACACTGTAATACGTTACAGTAATTCACCATTGTTGAACAAGTATTTGTGAAAGACACCTTAGAGAGCTATGGGTCGGTAATCGTGAACAATGCCCCTTTGTTCGGCCTTTGTTTACGACCGTCGGTATCTCCAATATGGCGGAGCATCCGGTTAGTGACGTCACGTGAATAACCTCTATAGCCAGAATAACACAGTAACATCAACATCATTATCCAGTAGATCCTGTCTGGTGTTCAAGTGAAGCTGAGCTACGAATATAGCAAAAGCAGTGTAATAGGAATGCAAACAATTATAATTTCATTTCGTTTAAATACTTTAAACTGCTTGTAAACAGTGTCAATCTCCATTCCAAATGTCAGGCCTAAATAAAGGTTCCTTTGTTCTTTTTATACTTTTCATATGACGTCACATTACGTCATCTAACCATTCGCGTCACGTAATTCACGTCACGTCGCGTCACAATACACGAGATCGGATCTATTACACAAAGAAAATCTTGTAAATATCGTGGGGCAGGTTCTGCCGTCAATAGATCTAGAATCTACTATTATACAGTATTCATGTGCACTTTACTGCCCCAAAATCAAATACATATTAGCCGTACAATTTATAAGACAAACATCGAGTCGGCCGTTGGACTTGCTTCGAACATTGTTTTCTTAGTTTTCTTACAGTAAATATTTGAGTTTACCTCTGCCCCAAACGGAATTAGTGGAGCACAGCAATACTTAATATTATACAACAATTAATTTTACGTTTTTGCCGTTTCTATAATTGTATTACATGAATTAGGATTATTAATATATTTATAGTGTTTGGTATCTAAATTTTGATTCAGTACTAAATTATAATCGCCACAAATTATATATTTATCAGTTTGGAAATCTTCTAAATTGTTAAAAATATTTTCATAAAATTTAGGATTATTTCTATTTGAAAAATGGAAATGGTCTTTAAAACGGTCTTTAAAATGGAAGGAATTAATTATTCAAAAGTATACATTTTTAACCAATGTAATGGAATTTGACTCTGAAAGAATATATCGATATTCTCAGTATATTTATAATTGTTTTTGGCGAGATACATTAATAGCATGGAGTTCATATCTTAAAAAATGCAAATCTAAGATGACATCTGAAGAGATATTGACAGAGTATATTTTGAATAACAACAATATAAAGATAAATGGAAACACTTTATTTTATAAGGATTGGTATGAGGTTGGAGTAAAATTTATTAACGACTTATTAAGTTACTTTTTTTTTTTTTATCTTACAACGAATTTAAATCTATATATAAGCTCAATATTGATTTTCTAACATACCAAGGTGTTATTAGTGTAGTAAACAATATCTTAAATTGTGTAAAGTTAAACAGATAAATAAAATTACCTCTCCCATATTACCATACAATATGAGACAATTGAAAACAGCTGTTAGAGGAAGTAGATATTATTATAATAAATTATTAAGTTCATCTTTTTCAAAATTAGCATGTAACTTAAAATTGGAAAAAATATTAAATTGTATTTTTTCTGATGCTAAATGGGTAATGATAAATACAATTCCATTACGATGCACGGAAAGCAGTGAGTTACGTTGGTTTCAGTTTAAAATAATCCATACTATACTTCCATTAAATACATATCTATACAAAATTGGTTATATTTCTTCTCCAATGTGTAGTTTTTGTAATTTAGAACTTGGTACCATGACTCAATTGTTTTGGGAATGTACATTGGTCAACTCTATCTGGACTGATATTCAAAACTGGATTTATATAAAAACTGGTAGTAATAGTAAATTTAATAAACAAAATGTTACTCTTGGTTTTTTAACTTGAAATAATGATCCAATTAATGCAATTGTTTTGGTTACTAAACACTTATTATTCAAAAGTCATTACAATGCATATGCACCCAATTTGAACTGGATTCAGAAAGAGTTGACCGATTACTATTATATAACAAAGACTATCGCTTTTTGTTCCTGTAATTCTGATAGATTCACCAAATTCTGGTCAATTTGCCACAACTTATTTAAAATGTAGGTTTTAGTTTGGTTGGGTTTGTTTTTTTGGGTGGGTTTTTTTGGCCCGAATTTTGAGTACATAATTGGCCTCTCTTGCTGGGTTGGTGTTGTTGTTTTTTGTCTCTGTGGAGAGAAGAAAACAAATTGATATATTAAATCTTCATGTAACTATGTATTATACTTATGTCTCTCTTATTATGTATGTGGATATTATGTTAATAAAAATGGATGGGTTTTTTTTATCTCTATTTGGTCCGTATAAGGTAGTGAGAATAATGCTCTCTCCTCCTATAGTGATATCTATCAATATGAAGTTGCCCGAATTGTCTTTTTCTATTTTGTGTATTTCATATTCTAAGTTATTATTAAACATAATGGCTACTCCTCTTGCATTTTCAACGTAAGAATTAAACACACATTTATATCCCCATTGTGTTTTTATATATGGTTCTAGTTCTACTCTGAAGAGGGTATCTTGCAGACAATAAACATTATAATTTTTTACATTTTAAGTAATTAAGTACGTCTTGACGTTTTTCAGGGTCTCCTAGTCCCTGACAGTTTACCGTCATTATTTTCACACACGCCATCTTAAATGATTACGTTTACTTTTATAGGTGGAATTTTCTATATTTCGAATTTGTTGATACTGGATCTGATATGTGGTACCATTCCCTATCCAGATAATACTACTACTGGATGCAATATTCGAGGATTGGCTATAAAAGCTTGACGTGGCTTTGGCAAAGATAAATAGAAGTTTGTAAAAATACGTGAAGAACAGATAGAAGTGGAAAAGAAGTGTTGAATACAAAAAAAGTATTAAACAAATCCACACCCTTGCAAACATGGACATGTGTATTCAAATATAGAGAACACAGCAGTGAATACAAACATACACATTCACACACTACACTAAATACAATATAAAACAAAGCTATTATCATGGGGATATAACTCTCTCAACCCCAGAATGTTTGATAGGTTATGTAACCAGAAGGAATCCAAACTTAATTTCGAAATGGCTACTTTACATTGCTAACTAATCCTTTATTTCCGGTAAAATTTAATATTATTCTTAAAAGTCAAACAGGTATTAAAGACATGTATAAATTATTAAATCACGAAATTATTACACCAACAAGTAAGATGTAGAAACCAAGGTTTTGCTTTTTGACTCAAAAGAATGGGCAAACTATTATAGAGTGACTTTTATAAGTCTCAAAGATACAACTTTGATATGGTTTTAATACAGAATTATACACCAGATACTAACAACTAATACTTGTTTACATAAAATTAAATACATAGATACTAATGAATGTACGTTCTGTGGCAGTTCACCAGAAACATTAACACATTTAATTTACTATTGTAATAAAGTGACTGATCTGTGGCATGCTGTTGTAAATTGGATTTTAAACAAAAAAGGAATTCAAATAAAATTAAATAAAACAATTATTTTATTTGGACAAATAGGCGATATAAAAGACAATTTATAAACTGGTTGTTAATATTAAATATTATATATACAAGACAAAAATGGGGGAAAAAATGAAATTTTATAAAAATAAATACGAAGTAGAAAAATATATTCTTTTTAAAAACTGTAAATATGAACAGTATAATACAATCTGGGCACCATGGAAACGACTCTTCAGTCAAGAAAGTAATTTGATGGAAGAAAATAGAAACAATTATCAAGTGAGCGCTTGACGTGAATTTTGACATTATTACTTATTACTATAATTACTACTATAGCTTTTCTTTTAACAATCCTTCTTTCTAAACTTATATATTTATTTTATATCCCCATTACATCAACCAGCCTATTTAAATATATTTCTATTAACTAGCCATTTATAATGCGTTATTAATATTACTATCTGCATGTGCATATGCATTAATATTAGATATATCATCATTTACATTATTTGTATAAGTATTACTATTACTATAATCAGCATACTACCACAAAGTGTATGTACTCCCAGTATTTAGCGTGTATAATCCAATTCATATTCTGTGAGGCGATGAATCAGGGCACTCCAACCCTGGCATCGTCAAAATGAGCTGGGGACAATAAACTATTTTTTTTTACAATAGGCGCATAAATAGGAATAAATAGTCCAAAATATCATTAATTAAGGGAAATCACATAATTTAGAGTACATTGAAACCAGTACCAACAAGTACAGAGTAACCAGTTAATCGAAATATCGTCGTATTAAGTAAAATAAATTTACTCTCAGCTAGTGTAAAAATCAGCTGTTTGCCATTAACGTGTTAATCACGTGATTTCGTATAGACTCATACTAATTAATGGGCACACTAATAGGGTCCATTACAATATATATATATATATATATATATATATATATATATATATATATATATATATATATATATATGTAGAAAAGAAAGAAATGTTTTATTTAACAACTCACTCAACACATTTTATTTACGGTTATATGGCGTCAGACATATGGTTAAGGACCACACAGAGGAAACCCGCTGTCGCCACTACATGGGCTACTCTTCCGATTAGCAGCAAGGGATATTTTATTTGCGCTTCCCACAGGCAGGATAGCACAAAACATGGCCTTTGTTGAACCAGTTATGGATCACTGGTCGGTGCAAGTGGTTTACACCTACCCATTCAGCCTTGCGGAGCATTTACTCAGGGTTTGGAGTCGGTATCTGGATTAAAAATCCCATGCCTCGACTGGGATCCGAACCCAGTACCTACCAGCCTGTAGACCGATGGTGTACCACGACGCCACCGGGGCCGGTATATATATATAGATACATGTATATTAAACCCTTTTTCCGGTTCCACTATTTACTCCCAAGACACCCCAAAATACTCCAAGACACCTCAAAAAACCCACATGACACCCACAAAATAACCCAAAACATGTTAAGGTAAGATAGTTGTTGTTTGTTTGTTTGTTTGTTTGTTTTTGTTGTTGTTGTTGTTTTGTTTTTTTTTGTTTTTTTGTGGGGGTTTTTTGTTGTTTGTTGTTTGTTTGTTGTTGTTTTTGGGGGGTTTTTTGGGGGGGGGGGTTAAAAATGGAAAACGCAGGGTGTGTTTTAGTTCGAATCGGACAAGGAAAATGTTTAGTTCTTATTTAATGAATGTGCACCGTGTGCCTATTTTATTATAGGGAAATGTATTAATGAACTGATGAATGAATGAATGTTTAACGACACCCCAGTATACAAAAAAAAAAAAATCGAGATTGACTATTGGTTGTCGAGCAAAGGTAAATATATTAATATGATTTAGTAGGGTGCAAACGCAATCTTGCTAGGGCGGAAAGCTCAAGATAGTCCCTTTAAATTATTATTATTATTATTATTATATATATATTTTTTTAAAGGCCATGAGAAGAGCGCCTCCTGGTGGTGTGGCCTAGACATAGTTGGATACATATACAGAACTTCCTATACGTTGTTTTCGCTTCCTATTTATTGCACGAGTTTATTTTGCGCAAGAATATATATGGTATGTTCTTTCGCAAAATAAACGAGTGCAATAAATAGGAAGCGGAAACAACGTATGTGAAGTTCTTTATTTATTACATACCTTCTTTTATGTTTTACAAAAACGGGTTTTAATTTAACGTCATAACAACTTTGTTAAATCTATGATCAAAACTCCTTTCATGGATTTGCTTAACGTTAAGAATCATACTCTGTGGCAGCCTTGTGTAATGTTTCAAATACAATGTGACGTAATTTGTAAATCATATATGACGTCAGTAAATATAGGGCGCTAACTGCATTAAAAATAAAAAGGGAATTCCCCATTTAAAAGTTCCGGTCCAGATTGCACATATGTGTAATACAAAATAAATGTATTACGCGGATTTAAAATGTCTTTATCACTATAGTACGATTGAACAGGTATGTAATAAATGGTTATGAGTATGTTTATTTAATTGTACCTGGACGCTCCGAGTGAAGGAATTGAGATACTGCACTGGATTATCTCCCTTAGCAATCGGCTGTTAATATTAACGTGAGGCACACCGGCCTCGGTGGTGTCGTGGTTAAGCCTTCGGACATAAGGTTGGTAGGTACACGATTCGCAGCCCGGTATCGGCTCCCACCCAGAGCGAGTTTTAATGACTCAATGAGTAGGTGTAAGACCACTACACCGACTTCTCTCTCACTAACAACTAACCAACTAACAACTATTAACCCACTGTCTTGGACAGACAGCACAGATAGCTGAGGTGTGTGCCCAGGACAGTGTGCTTGAACCTTAATTGGATATAAACACGAACATAATTTAAGAAACATGAGGCATAAAATTATTTTTTATATCATTTTCCACTTAGTACTTTAATTGAGTTTTTTTATGATGTCTTGTGGTAACTAGGGGTGTCTTGGGGTATCTTGGGGTAAACAGTCAGACCTATTATTTTCCTATTTACAAAAAGAAGTAACATTTGGAATAAAAACAGCAAATAGCATTAATTATGATATTAGAACAATATATTTATAAACCCATACATATTCAGTTGTCTTTGTACGATATAAATTCAGTATATACATGCAAAACAAATCGCAAGCGACGTAATAAAATGTAATTTTTAATGTACTTTTACAAAATATCTGGCTGGCTTAGAAATATTATAATCATAATTTATCTTAATTTAAAATATTATAAACATGTCTGACAGCAGTTTTCGCCTTTAAATAAAATAATATTTTCTAATTTCATCATTTTATAAAAACATATTCTGGAAATTCTATACAAGTAAATAGGCAAGTCAGACAGGTTGTTGTTTTGTTATACAGAACTGTCCATTATTGTGTTGTTTTTCTACTTCAGCAGGGGAGATGTGTGGGGGACGTCCGTTCATTGAATAGTACACCACCCACTGTTCTTTCAGCTGTAGTATTTACCACTGTAAAATGCAAACACGTTTTTACCCATTTAATAAAAGTTAAACTTTGTTTTGTTTAACGACACGACTAGAGCACATTGATTTATTAATCATCGGTTATTGGATGTCAAACATAAATTGTGGTAAGTGGATAAAAGGGATTACATGAAAATTAAAATTATATAAATATGTGAAAACAAAATGTGAAGAGCTGTAGTAAAATATTTGTATAACAGATAAGTATACATGTATATTAATTATTTGTATAACAAATTAAATAAAATGTTTTGAAAACTTTAGAATTATTTGATTACTACAATCCACCAAAATGTGGTGAACTTTCAGAATATACTGACAGTGTTCACACTGAGATTGATGATCATTATACAGAATAAAGCGAACATGACACATCCTTCTTGCACCACCTATAAGAGGACTGCCACTTACCATTCCAAATCCAAAGCAGACGACATCTAAATCTGCCTTTTCAGTGCCCCTGATATTAACATGTTTGGACACCCAACAAAAACGAGAGAGAGAGAGAGAGAGAGAGAGAGAGAGAGAGAGAGAGAGAGAGAGAGAGAGAGAGAGAGAGAGAGGAAATGGTTTATTTAAGGACGCACTCAACACATTTTATTTACGGTTATATGGCGTCGGACATATGATTAAGGACCACACAGATATTGAGGGAGGAAATCCGCTGTCGCCACTTCATGGGCTACTCTTTTCGATTAGCTGCAAGTGATATGTTATATGCACCGTCCCATAGACAGGATAGCACATACCACGGCCTTTGATGTACCAGTCGTGGTGCACTGGCTGGAGCGAGAAATGGCCCAATGGGGATCGATACCAAACCGACCGCGCATCAAGCGAGCGCTTTACCACTGGGCTACATCTCGCCGAGAGAGAGAGAGAGAGAGAGAGAGAGAGAGAGAGAGAGAGAGAGAGAGAGAGAGAGACACACACACACACACACTAGGATGGAGACTATACACACTTTGGAGATAGACTATAAGATGATCACTCCGACCCATAGGTACTTGATAACAGGATAATAAACCATTTCGCAATGACGCTAGTACATGATACAGTCACAGTGGTTACTGCATTGAGTTAGCCATTGTGATCGAAAGTACTACTTTTGTTTTGTTTTATTTTGTTTTAACAGCACCCTGTCCTACGCGTTTTGATTCGCGTTTTATTCCCAGCCAGGACGAAGTGAGGATTTTACCCGGCCCATAATGCAAATTTTAAAACACGAAACTACATGAGAAAAATGTAAAAATAAGTACGAAATTGATTTTACAGCTTAATTTGCATCATATGCTTCTTGAAAAATACCTTATGACGTTGATATAATCAGGTATTAAAAACACTTCATCAGGACCATAAAATAATAATATACCCGAGTTTGGCAAAGTAAGTTTTTTCAATTACTTTGTATAATATCTACATTTGACATTTTACTGCATCTTTATAAACCAGTTTAGAGATTTAAAAAGTCGTGGGGCACTGGTTGAGTGAAGGAAATCCGAGTCCATATAAGCCGACTGATTGCACCTTAAGAGAGCGGGGTCGGGACGTAGCCCACTGATACAGTGCTCGCCTGATGTGCTGTCAGTCTGGGATCGACCCCCGTCGGTGGGCCCATTGAGCTGTTTCTCTTTTCAGCCAGTGCACCACGACTGGTATATCAAAAGCCGTGGTATGTGCTATTCTGTCTGTGAAATGATGCATATAAAAGATCCCATGCTGCTAATCGAAAAAGAGTAACCCATAAAGTTGCGACTGCGGGTTTCCTCTCTCAATATCTGTGTGGTCCTTAACCATATGTCTGACGCCATATAACCGTACATAAAATGTGTTGAGTGCATCGTTAAATAAAGACGTTGCGCACGGTATTGCTATCAATTTACGTAACGTCAAAAACGTCAGAAAAATTGGCAATTATAAAAACACTTCAATTTTTGCGTTGCGTCAGTTTTGGTTTACTTTCGATTTTAATGGAAATGTGTTTCGTCGCAAAGCACTTAAGTTTATACACATTTCTCCAGGCCCGTACGCAGGGGGGAGGGGGGGGTGCGACGGGTGTGTACCCCCCCCCCCCAAATTACTAAAGGTCCACTTTTCTCTATTAAATTTAAATAATGTTGTTTTGAGGGGTTATTTTTATGTTGATTGGTCCCATCATGAGCAATTCGCACCCACCCATTAAAAATCCTGCGTACGGGCCTGTTTCTCCCACATTTAATAAACGCTTCATTTTGTGTGGCCTGCATACAGGTTATACTAGTATTCATTTAAGCTAAACACGGTGGAAACTTCAGACATATCATTGTATTTCCATGTAAACACTTCGATTATACACACTACGTTTGTAAATACCCGACTTTGGTATTTCTAGTGTATAACACGCAAAGTCAAAGAAATCTTTTGCATTTTGAATGGTGTGCGTATCACACAAAATAGCTGAGTCGAAATAGTTTCGTATGACTTTTGAGTATCTTAGGTCCAAGAAGTTCTCTAATTTTGCCATTTTTGTGAACTGTAAACCGAAATCAATAATTTAATTTTAATATAATTATACAGCAATAATATATAACTGTTTGTTTCATAAGAGAAACATTCATGGATCAGAGTTAAAGACGTACAGTGCACTGTAGTACACGTGGTCTTTGTTTTCTTCTGGTTTTTATCACGTCTACAGTCCAAACATAAGTGTGCGTATCCGGTTTCAGTCTCACTCTGTAAATCATTTCTCAAATTTTTTAAGTGGTCAAGTATTAGGGCCAGCGCATCAAGCAGTAATGACTATCGTAAAACACATGATTGTATTTGGAAACAGTTGACTGTGTTTAGTTATTAGCATAGTGAGGAATTGAATTGTGTACATATAATATATATCAAAACATATTCAGTTGACTTTTATTGTTTCTACTATTTTATACGGCGGAAATATTCTATTTCGTGATATAGGGAAATACTAAACAAGAATACATAGGAGTGGTTTTGCTGCTAAATGTATATACAATACAAATATCAATGTATCATTTATTATCGTTTCACATCCCATCATTATTTTTTCTTCTCTAGTATACCTGTATTCAAAGTTGGGTGTCATGAACGGTATCTTTATATATAATATAAGGGGGTGGGGGATATTAATTAACATATGTCTTTTAAGTAATCATTGTCTTCAAATACACATTCGGAAAAAATACTGTATTGATCATTACATCAGGGTTTAAAATAAAAACTACGATGTACACTGTAAGAGGGACGTCAGTATTTCACCAGTCAGTTCTTAAAATACACGTGTACGCACCCTTCTGGAGGCGGGGCCTAGTGACGTCAGTATAACATCAGTTCTTCAAATAAATGTGTATACATCCTTCTTGAGGCGGGGCCTAGTGGCGTCAGTATTGCATCACACCCCCCCCCCCCCCAGTGCGCAGTTTGGCGGCCATCTTGGATGATGCAATAGTGTAATCGATATACCCTATAGACCGGTCCTTACTACTGGTAACGATTACAAATGACAAATAACAAGTGACGAACGTTCCGATAAACCCGTTATATTACACGGCAGAGTTGTGGTACCCCCACTACACGATCAAAATAATAATAATAATAATAATAATAATAATAAAATAAATAAGTACAATTGAGATATTTTTGTTGCAGATTTTATTTCTGTGTAGACACACGACCAGAATATCATTAACAGTCAGTTCTTTGTGGATGTTTAGAAAGAACTGAAAAAGAAGAGAAGAAACACGCATTAATCAATTAACAAACTCAGTTACTTATGTTAGTTGTTGTAACTAACTGTAGACTAACAACATATGTTTAGTGCTCTGTTCGGTCTATACTTTATATAACTACGTTACCACATTGTACGGTACAGCGTTTTATGGTATCAACATTTTTTATTTAATAGTTTTAAAATCGGAACGTTCTAGAATGTGCTAAAACACCTTACATAACTTTAAGTAATTTGTTTTTGGTACATGAAAATAATTGCAGTGTGCGCTATATGTGTTGTGTTAAGAGTGCATATATGTGTGCGTATGAATGGATGTGCATATATATGTTTGTATATATGCATGGGTGTGCATATAATTGTGTATGCATGGGTGTGCATATACGTGTGTCTATGCATAGCTGTGCATATGTGTGTGTATCCATGGGTGTGCATAATTGTGTGTGTGTGTGTGTGTCTGTGCATCGGTATGCATATGTGTGTGTATGCATGGGTGTGCATAATTGTGTGTGTATGCATGGGTATGCATATATGTGTGTATGCATAGGTGTGCATATATATGTGTGTGTGTGGGTGTACATATATATATATATATATATATATATATATATATATATATATATATATATATGTATGTGAATGCATGAGTGTGCATATATGTATACCTTTAACAAATGTATGAGTGTGCATTCTTAATGACGTGATAAAACATAAATTATAACCGGCCTCTCTGTTATAGTGATTACGTCATCGGTCTTAAGGCTGGTGGGTACTGGGTTCGTATCCATGTACAGTGATAACGGCTCAATGGCGGTGAGTACATGCGTGAGTGTGTGCGTATTCGTGTGCTTTGTTTCCGCGTCAACCCTTTTCTAACTCACCGAAATGATTACTTCTGCAACTGTCCTTTGTGTGTTCACTCCAGTTGATTCATCTGTGTGAGCACCTTCTGGAACTCTTCCATAGTGACCTGGGAGTCTCCTGAACAATATAGAGATAAACCCACGTGTTATTATAGTTTACATATTATTACACAAGTGTACACACGGGCCGGTAATAGTGGTAACCATAGTGATCTGGGAGTCTCCTGGACAATAGAGAGGTCAATCCAAGTGTTATTATAGTTTACGTCTTATTACACAAGTGTACACACGGGCCGGTAATAGTGGTAACCATAGTGACCTGGGAGTCTCCTGGACAATAGAGAGGTCAATCCAAGTGTTATTACAGTTTACGTCTTATTACACAAGTGTACACACGGGCCGGTAATAGTGGTAACCATAGTGACCTGGGAGTCTCCTGGACAATAGAGAGGTCAATCCAAGTGTTATTATAGTTTACGTCTTATTACACAAGTGTACACACGAGCCGGTAATAGTGGTAGCCATAGTGACCTGGGAGTCTCCTGAACGATAGAGAGGTAAACCCACGTGTTATTATAGTTTACGTCTTATTACACAAGTGTACACACGAGCCGGTAATAGTGGTAGCCATAGTGACCTGGGAGTCTCCTGAACGATAGAGAGGTAAACCCACGTGTTATTATAGTTTACGTCTTATTACACAAGTGTACACACGGGCCGGTAATTGTGGTAGCCATAGTGACCTGGGAGTCTCCTGAACGATAGAGAGGTAAACCCAAGTGTTATTATAGTTTACGTCTTATTACACAAGTGTACACACGGGCCGGTAATTGTGGTAGCCATAGTGACCTGGGAGTCTCCTGAACGATAGAGAGGTAAACCCACGTGTTATTATAGTTTACGTCTTATTACACAAGTGTACACACGGGCCGGTAATAGTGGTAACCATAGTGACCTGGGAGTCTCCTGAACGATAGAGAGGTAAACCCAAGTGTTATTACAGTTTACGTCTTATTACACAAGTGTACACACGGGCCGGTAATTACAGGTAGCCATAGTGACCTGGGAGTCTCCTGAACGATAGAGAGGTAAACCCAAGTGTTATTACAGTTTACGTCTTATTACACAAGTGTACACACGGGCCGGTAATTGTGGTAGCCATAGTGACCTGGGAGTCTCCTGAACGATAGAGAGGTAAACCCACGTGTTATTATAGTTTACGTCTTATTACACAAGTGTACACACGGGCCGGTAATTGTGGTAGCCATAGTGACCTGGGAGTCTCCTGAACGATAGAGAGGTAAACCCACGTGTTATTATAGTTTACGTCTTATTACACAAGTGTACACACGGGCCGGTAATTGTGGTAGCCATAGTGACCTGGGAGTCTCCTGAACGATAGAGAGGTAAACCCACGTGTTATTATAGTTTACGTCTTATTACACAAGTGTACACACGGGCCGGACTAGGGTCAATCCAAATGTTATTACAGTTTACGTCTTATTACACAAGTGTACACACGAGCCGGTAATAGTGGTAACCATAGTGACCTGGGAGTCTCCTGAACGATAGAGAGGTAAACCCACGTGTTTTTATAGTATACGTCTTATTACACAAGTGTACACACGGGCCGGTAATTGTGGTAGCCATAGTGATCTGGGAGTCTCCTGAACGATAGAGAGGTAAACCCAAGTGTTATTATAGTTTACGTCTTATTACACAAGTGTACACACGGGCCGGTAATAGTGGTAACCATAGTGATCTGGGAGTCTCCTGAACGATAGAGAGGTAAACCCAAGTGTTATTATAGTTTACGTCTTTTACACAAGTGTACACACGGGCCGGTAATAGTGGTAACCATAGTGATCTGGGAGTCTCCTGAACGATACAGAGGTAAACCCAAGTGTTATTATAGTTTACGTCTTATTACACAAGTGTACACACGGGCCGGTAATAGTGGTAGCCATAGTGACCTGGGAGTCTCCTGAACGATAGAGAGGTAAACCCACGTGTTTTTATAGTTTACGTCTTATTACACAAGTGTACACACGGGCCGGTAATAGTGGTAACCATAGTGACCTGGGAGTCTCCTGGACAATAGAGAGGTCAATCCAAGTGTTATTATAGTTTACGTCTTATTACACAAGTGTACACACGGGCCGGTAATAGTGGTAACCATAGTGATCTGGGAGTCTCCTGAACGATAGAGAGGTAAACCCAAGTGTTATTATAGTTTACATATTATTACACAAGTGTACACACGGGCCGGTAATAGTGGTAACCATAGTGATCTGGGAGTCTCCTGAACGATAGAGAGGTAAACCCACGTGTTTTTATAGTTTACGTCTTATTACACAAGTGTACACACGGGCCGGACTAGGGTCAATCCACGTCGGCTATTTCTCATTTCACCCAGTGCACCACGACTAGTATATCAAAGGTCTTGCTATGTTCTAATATGCACTAATAGAATAATATAGCGGGTTTCCTTTCTAAGGCTATACGTCAAAACTACCAAATATTTGACAAGTGTATTTGGATCACTTCCTGCCACACTGTCCCACTTGCCAGGATCAAAGGCAAGCAGTCTGATCTTCTATGTGTGTGTTATCGTCTTCAATTAATCAATATGCTCTAGTGGTGTCGTTAAACTAAACAAAAGTTTTTCCCAACTCACCATCATCGTCCGCCATTTCCAAGATTTCCCGAGCGTCCCTGGTTGATAAGACATCTTCTAGCTCGGACAGATCCACAAGACCGTCCAGGTTTTTGTCAAAGCCCGCGATATCTAAATGTTAATTTAAAAAATAAATAAAGTAAACGTTACAAAATGTTTACATGTTTACACATTGTCATAGATAAATGTATTTTGTCACAATTATGTATTAGATATTTATTTATTTATTTATTTGTTGTTTGTTTGTGTATTTGTTTGTTTGTTTGTGTATTTGTTTGTTTGTTGGTTTGTTTATTTGTTTGTTTGTTGGTTTGTTTGTTTATTTGTTTGCTAGCTTGTCTGGCTGCTTGCTTACTTCCTACATTAAGTTAATATTTTCTCCTGTGCAGCTTTTGACAAGAGAAGTCTATATGGTGGCAACGGGTTTCCTCTCTTTGTCCTTCGATCAAGATTTTCTTTTCAGAAGAAGATTAAATGTGATGTGTCACTTTTTATATGGGTCCATTGGGCTATTTCTCGTTCCAGCCAGTGCACCACGACTGGTATATCGAAGGTCGTGGTATGTGCTATCTCATCTGTGCGATGGTGCCCATTAAAGAGCCCTTGTTGTTAATGGAAAAATGTAGCGGGTTTCCTTTATAAGACTATATGTCAGAATAACCAAATGTTTGTCGTTAAACAAACCAAAAATGAACACACTTTTTAACTTTTTATATGGCTAATGTTAGATAGACATGTAGAAAACGCTTTTGAATACTAGTAGCCCACCTCGCTTGCCCGTGATGTCCCTGTAGATACGATAATATCGGTAGATTCTCGACGCAACCCGAACGATTCGTCGTAACCTCCACCTTCTCCACGCGTCGGCCTCGTGGTTGACGACGAACATAGTCACCAACAGCAACAGCAGAATGAACTTCATCTACAAGGAATGAAATGTTTCATTTAACGATGCACTTAACACATTTTATTTACGGTTATATGGCGTCGTGCATATGGTTTAGGACCACAGATATATTGAGAGGAAACCCGCTGTCGCCTCTTCATGGGCTACTCTTTTGGATTAGCAGCAAGGGATCTTTTATATGCACCATCCCACGGACAGGATAGGACATACCACGGGCTTTGTCACACCAATTGTTGAGTATTGGCTGGAACGTGCTGGAACAAAACACGTGCTTCGATATCGTCTTACCCTTACTTATTAGTTATAGGTGTCTTCCTACCCTTATTTATAGGTGTCTTCCTACCCTTACTTGTAGGTGTCTTCCTACCCTTATTTATAGGTGTCTTCCTACCCTTATTTATAGGTGTCTTCCTACCCTTACTTGTAGGTGTCTTCCTACCCTTATTTATAGGTGTCTTCCTACCCTTACTTGTAGGTGTCTTCCTACCCTTATTTATAGGTGTCTTCCTACCCTTATTTATAGGTGTCTTCCTACCCTTACTTGTAGGTGTCTTCCTACCCTTATTTATAGGTGTCTTCCTACCCTTACTTGTAGGTGTCTTCCTACCCTTATTTATAGGTGTCTTCCTACCCTTACTTGTAGGTGTCTTCGTACCCTTATTTATAGGTGTCTTCCTACCCTTATTTATAGGTGTCTCCTACCCTTACTTGTAGGTGTCTTCCTACCCTTATTTATAGGTGTCTTCCCACCCTTACTTGTAGGTGTCTTCCTACCCTTATTTATAGGTGTCTCCTACCCTTACTTGTAGGTGTCTTCCTACCCTTATTTATAGGTGTCTCCCACCCTTACTTATAGGTGTCTCCTACCCTTACTTGTAGGTGTCTTCCTACCCTTATTTATAGGTGTCTCCTACCCTTATTTATAGGTGTCTCCTACCCTTACTTATAGGTGTCTCCTACCCTTACTTATAGGTGTCTCCTACCCTTACTTATAGGTGTCTCCTACCCTTACTTATAGGTGTCTCCTACCCTTACTTGTAGGTGTCTTCCTACCCTTTCTTATAGGTGTCTCCTACCCTTACTTATAGGTGTCTCCTACCCTTACTTATAGGTGTCTCCTACCCTTACTTGTAGGTAGGGACGAGACGTAGCCCAGTGGTAAAGCGTCCGCCTGATGCGCGATTGGTTTATGATCGATCCTCGCCGGTGGGTCCATTGGGCTATTTCTCGCTCCAGCCAGTGTAGCAGGACCTGGTATATCAAAGGCTGGTGTATGTGTTATCATGTCTGTGGCATGGTGCATATAAAAGATCCCTTGCTACAAATGATAAATTGCAGCGGGTTTCCTCTCTAAGACTATATGTGAAGATGATCAAATGTTTGACATTCAATAGCCGATGATTAATAAATCAACGTGCTCTAGTTGTGTCGTTAAACAAAACAAACTTTAAACTTTATCCAACCCTTAGTTATAGCAGCTTTATGGGGTTTTTTAGAAAGTTTATTCCGTAA
This sequence comes from Gigantopelta aegis, assembly GCF_016097555.1. Lineage (NCBI taxonomy): Eukaryota > Metazoa > Mollusca > Gastropoda > Neomphalida > Peltospiridae > Gigantopelta > Gigantopelta aegis. The sequence continues at coordinate 25,317,717 of NC_054705.1, forward strand.
AAAAAAAAACAATCTGGGAGCACTACTAATGCAATACAAGCACAACACATTTTCCTATCTCCTAACTTCAAGAGAGATAACTCTGCAGCAAAGCCTGATCAAAATATACACAAAATTTCAGCTTAATATCTTGAGGCATTGCGTAGAAAAGTCCGGAAAACAACTTACCGTATCTCCTAAGTTCAAGGGCCATAGCTATCTACGAAATGGGTAAATCACCACGAAAGTCAAACCTGATTTGTAACAGTACATGCTAAAGATATATACAAAACGTTATCTCAGTATTTTAATGCATTATAAAAAAAACATCCGGAAAACTATGTGTGGGACAGACGGACGGACAGACAGACAGATAGATAGAAAGACGGAAATGAAACTTGGACCGGTAAGGGACAAATAATTGCCACATTTATATTTGTTTTATACTCACGTGGCTTGAGATATTGAGTAATATTGTAAATTCCAAATCTTGTTCTAAAAACATTTATAGAATTACTATATAGCAACTAAAATGCACGAAGAATGCACACGTTAGTCAGAAGTAACTAGACCTCTGTAGCAGAAAAACGGGGTGTTTCTAAAGTATATATGTGTTTCTATACTTGTGATAATCAAGAAAAGAATTACAAAATCAACAACATTAAAGTTAATTTAATATAATTACGGTTATCATAATTGTAAAATACCCCATTTATTTGTCAAACGGTCTTCGTTGGGTTTTTTTAGCATCTTTAATACAAGACCAAACCTGTCACAAATCGCAGAAAACTTAATTTATTAAAAGGTTAAAATAAGTTCTGCTCCGTGTTCAAAATATTTATAATAAATCGCAGGAAAACTGAATTTATTAAAAGATTAAAACAGTTTCTTATTGAAAATATGTATGACAAAACGAAGAAAATAAAGCATAATAAAGAAAATAATATAAAACAAATATATATATAGCAATGCAGAACAAAATAGTGAACTAATTAAAAGGGTAAAAACAATTGTACTTCATATTGAAAGTATCTAAACAAAACGCAGATAAGAATGTATTTATTAATAGATCAAAACAATTGTGTTTCATATTCAAACAATCTAACCACGACGCAGGTACGAAAGTGTAAATTTATTAAAATATCAAAAGAAAATGCGCTTCATACTGAAACTATCTAAATAAAACGTAGAGGAATGAATTTATTAAAAGATCAAAACAGTTGTAGCTCATATTAAAATTATCTAAACAAAACGTAAACAAAAGTGAATTTATTGATAGATCAAAAACAAATGTGGTTCGTTTTTGAAATATCGTTTACAAAGCGCATACAACAGTGAAGGAAGGAAATGTTTTATTTAACGATGCACTCAACACATTTTATTCATATGGCGTCAGACATATGGTTAAGGACCACACAGAGATTGAGAGAGGAAACCCACTGTCGCCACTTCATGGGCTACTATTTTCGATTAGCAGCAAGGGATTTTTTATATGCACCATCCCATAGACAGGATAGTACATACCACGGCCTTTGATATACCAGTCGTGGTGCACTGGCTGGAACGAGAAACAGCCCAATGGGCTCACCGACGGGGATCGATCCCAGACCGATCGCGCACCAAGCGAGCGCTGTACCACTGAGCTACGTCCCGCCCCAATTTACTAAAAAGTCAAATCAAGTTTGCCTAATATTGCAAATATTTATAACAAAGCGTTGAAAAGATGATGTTTTAAAGGTCAAAACACTCCTACTTGAAATGATGTCATAGAATGCAGGCAACAGTGAATTTATTTTAAAATTTTGCACACTACTTCTCTTACTAGAAATCATCACAATTTATATAAAATATGTGCGCACTACTGCTCTTGTTAGAAATCACCACAATTTATTGAAATGTTTGCGCACTACTGCTCTTGCTAGAAATCAACACAATTTATTGAAATGTTTGCGCACTACTGTTCTTGCTAGAAATCACCACAATTTATTGAAATGTTTGCGCACTACTGTTCTTGCCAGAAATCACCACAATTTACTAAAATGTTTGCGCACTACTTTCTTGTTAGAAATCACCACAATTTATTGAAATGTTTGCACACTACTGCTCACACTAGAAATCATCACAAATTTATTGAAATTTTTGCACACAACTGTTCTTGCTAGAAATCACCACAATTTATTGAAATGTTTGCGCACTACTGCTCTTGCTAGAAATCACCACAATTTATTGAAATGTTTGCACACTACTGCTCTTGCTAGAAATCATCACAATTTATTGAAATGTTTGCGCACTACTGCTCTTGCTAGAAATCACCACAATTTATTGAAATGTTTGCGCACTACTGCTCTTGCTAGAAATCACCACAATTTATTGAAATGTTTGCGCACTACTGCTCTGCTGCTAGAAACTGCTCTTGCATCACCACAATTTATTGAAATGTTTGCGCACTACTGCTCTTGCTAGAAATCAACACAAATTTATTATGTTTGCACACTACTGCTCTTGCTGAAATCATGTTTGCGCACTACTGCTCTTGTTAGAAATCACCACAATTTATTGAAATGTTTGCACACTACTGCTCACACTAGAAATCATCACAAATTTATTGAAATTTGTGCACACAACAGTTCTTGCTAGAAATCACCACAATTTATTGAAATGTTTGCGCACTACTGCTCTTGCTAGAAATCACCATAAATTTATTGAAATGTTTGCGCACTACTGCTCTTGCTAGAAATCATCACAAATTTATTGAAATGTTTGCACACTATTGTTCTTGCTAGAAATCATCATACATTTATTGAAATGTTTGCACACTACTGCTCTTGCTAGAAATCACCACAATTTATTGAAATGATTGTTTTAAGGTTGGGTACAGCCCAGAATCTGGGCAGAGGCTTACCAACGAAATACATTAACCAATCAGTGCTTATAAAACTTTTAAAAGTCTTTTAACTTTAACACTAGCCCCAAGTTCAGCCAGCAAACGTTTCGCTAACGTTCGCGAACTATTTGATTGGTTCGTAACGTGGTTTACCGTGAAGCGCACAAACCAATCTAGCGGGCGTTTTTCCCGCTCGGTCTGGCTGAAGTCAGCACAAAGCAGCGCCATACACCTGGCAGTGTAAAATTAATTAACAGACCCTGAGTATTAGGCAGTCTAAATCGTTAAAGATACTGACCTTAGTTATTAGTGCAATATTAAAGGTACAGGTAAAGGGTTTAAACGAAAAATGATTGTAAAAATCTTACCTTTATCGTTCTTTCTTCCAAGTGTCAATGGATACCCGTGGACGAATGGTGAATGACGTTCTATGTGATTTACTCGACTTTTATAGGCAAAATGCTTGAATGTGTCACTGTCAGGTGTTAAGTCGGAGAATTCGGTTTTGGCGATCAGATGTTATCAGTGTGAGACTTAGTGTTAGAAATAATTATAGCGTTCTTTCTAAAACAAGCTGTTACTAAGTATACTAAACCAACGAAAATACACGCGGGATTGAGGTGGGTATTTCATACAGGGCATGTAAATGAAGTGCTTACTGAATTACGACTATTTCATTAAATTATAATATAATATAATATAATATAATATAATATAATATAATACATAATAACGTGAAAAATATCTTGTCGAATAATGAACATCTAAAGAACGAATTATTTATAAGATACCAAATTTAAAAGTGTTCTAATTTCACTAAATGTAGAAAAGCGGATTTTTTTTTTTTTAAATGGTCAAAATATACAACACTTTTTAAAAAGAATAATAGTATGAAAAATTACAAACTTTTAAGAACTTTCTATTGTGTGTATAGTACAATAGTTGTTTTTTTAACGACACCACTAGAGCACATTGATTAATTAATCATCGGCCTTTTGGATGTCAAACATCGTAAAGTTGACTCGTCATCAGAGAAAATCCGCTACATTTTTCTTAACGCACTAAGGGATGTTTTATATGCAGACAATAACACATACCACGGCATTTGATATACCAGTCGTGGTGCACTTGTTGGAACTAGAAAAAACCCTATCAGTTGAATGGTTCTACCAAGGTGGTTCGATGCTGCGACTCAAGCTCCTCAAGCGAACAGTCAACCGACTGAGCTAAATCTCGCCCCCTCAGTACAATAAATGCACAAGGTATGTTTAGGCCTGAGTGGAAATAGCCAATTGTTTTACCTATATGGGTAAAGTAAAAGATGAAAACATGTACTGTGGTGAATCGATGCTCCCCAATCCTGACATCACCTAGTTTTCTGGGGATAATAAATATTAACAAAACAAAGTAATAATAATAATAATAAAAAATAAAATAAAAAATCATAATATAATAAACATGTAATGCAATACGATATAATACAACAGAACGCAACACTTAAGGATTTTCTGTTATTTCTTTTAGATTCATCGGGGGGGGGGGGGGGGGGGGAATAAACAAACAAACAAAAAGATGCGTAAATTGTGTTTCTTAGGTGATGACCAGGACACCAGTGCCATACGTCCAATAAAAAAACGCTGCGGTGGAAATCGATTACACTGTGATGTATAGTTAGCCTGACAGTCAGCTACAAGTGGAACGGTTGTAAATAACTTTTAGTCGAAAAAGATGTTAAATTTTGCTTAAAACCTGTTTTCTGAGGACATGTAAGAAATAGAATAATACATTCGTGTCCGTTAGATACCATTTATCTCACAACTCGTTGTGTAAAAACGTATCAAAATAGCTTTCCCTTGTTAGGCATTTTTAAAAACAACTCGTGACATAAATGGTATCTGACGGCCACTCATGTATTATTCTCTATGAATCAGCGATGGATCTCAAAGAAATAACAGAAATCCTTATTATTAAATTTAACATTACTTATTTATAAAAACATAAACAAGATCATAATTTATTTTATTAACGCTCAATAATATAAAGTACCGTTATAAAATGACGTCATCGGATATGACGTTGCTTGATGACCTACTTTTACCGAGAAAGCGGGTGATGCGTGTATGGTTGGGCTACATCCTTGTTGTTGTACGTGTCAGTGATATGACAGATGCTCAAAAAGTCTATTTTCATGCGGTTCCAATGAATCGATGTCGCTGAGCATTTCCTGGCTTTAAAGGGACATTCCTGAGTTTGTTGCATTGTAAGATGTTTCCGATTAAAGCCGCACACCCTAGTTCCATCCAGCGAAAATAAATTATAATTTGGTTAATCTACAAACTGTAACACGTTTTTATCAAATGGAGTGAAAAAGCAGGTTTTATATCGATAAATACCATGGGAATCCCCATGTCCCAATTGCTTGAAATAATTTTGAAAGTTAGTATTCTGATGTCACCGGTAGAAGCACAACAATGCCTACGTCACGACAAATTTCACAGACTTGGGGTGCGTTCGTTTCACCTCTCTTGGACATGTTCCAACTGTTCTGTCCTGGTTGTATCCCCTCTCCAGATATCGTAGGACTTACCAAAATTATTGGTTTTAAGGGTTTGTAACGTTTTGTATTGAGATACTTACTTACTCTGAACTTTATTGTTACTGAAAATATTCACGAACTGTGAAGAAAAATCTCACAAATGAACAACAACAAATCGGATGTTGATTGCGCGAACCGTGCACGAGAAAACAAACCGAACCAAAATGATAACGGTCACGTGATATACCAACGTCTGTGACATTAAAAATAGACTGGACCTCGCTTGCTTAACGGTTTTTTCTCGACAACACGTTTTGTGAAAAAATGCAAAAAATACATTTCGTGGTTTTACAAACATCAGGATTACCAAAAAGCACTTCAGGTGAATGGAAATGTGTATTCTAAATAATAAAATGTAAGTAAAGTGCAATTTTATTTGTGAAAAATGGGGTTTAATAGCGAAAAACAACGCCGTAATGGTTAACAAATAAACGTAACTAGGGTGTGTCCCTTTAATAAAATATTTCATCGATTAAACTTGTCTATTAAATATATTTTCTTGTTTAGAATATTAGTGTCTGTATATTCAATGTGTTTTTCGTCGTCTTAATATTTGTAAGAAGTCCAAACTGGATTCTGCCTTCAGATAATTTCGTATGTACGAATAAAAACTATTTCAGGAAATAAATAACATTTAACCTAGGACAAATGTTAGAACGATCAGAAACACGTTTAATAAATATACAGCCACTAATATTGTATGCAGGAAAATATATTTGATATGTAATTTCAATCGTTAAAAATTCTCTGTTAGTCGATAACATCTTACAAATTGCAGAAAACTCAGGAATGTCACTTTAACCGTTTGACCAATTAATCGAATAGATACAGCATCGAGTTGCTTCCCTTCTACTTCCGTGGTCATTGAAGTAACAATGTATATGTTTATTGTTATTTTCCGTTCACGTTAATATTTATTCAACGGATAAGAAAGTTTAAAATTTGTTTTGTTTAACGACATCACTGGAGCACATTGATTTATTAATCATCGGCTATGGGACGTTGATCAGCGGATAATAAAGAAATATGCATTTAATTCTTTTTTTGTTTAAAAGGCACGTGCAATTCAATTATATTAACACGAAGAATTTTAATCACTGTTCTAAATTAACAGATAATTTAATTTCCATTGAGGGGATTTGAAGCCACAAAGCTAATTCTCAATTGACATCCTTACTTGAGCACTTTATATTAGCATAACATATCCCCCCCCCCCCCCCCCCTCCCCTCCACCCATGTAAAGCTATATCCCGGATCAGTTGAAGTATTACAGGTCCTGGCTGGGTTGTAACTATATTGTTGTGTTAAGCCACAGTCCCCAGACCCCAGAATTAGTATTTACTTAATTTAATGTTACTTAATACGTATTACCTGATTGCACATATTGAATATTATTCATAGATTCCTAATACAGAAACCATTACAACTCCAAAACACTTTGGCATATACAGACGAACCACCAAAGCACACAAATTATTAATTTTCTCGTGTTCAAACTCAAGACATTCACATTAGATCACAGAATATGGTGGTTGTGTTATATTCAAATAACCAGAGCCGCTTTATCCTAGTAGCACGTGCTACGGTCCCCGCGCTTCAGGGGGCCCCGCGGTGATGTGTACATTTATTTTTCACGGGTCATTTTACCCTGTCTCCCCGAGGGGGTTGAAAAATATATCCTGGAAAGGGGGCCCCAAGGCTATTTGTGCTACAGGCCCCAAGGATCCTTAAACCGGCTCTGAAAATAACTTTAGTGTGTGATTGCAGTTTAGTTGATTTGATTTTGTAGGTGGTCAGTGGTGATTGGTCATAACAATACATTGAAAACTGTTACGGCGCACTGGAAGCGCACGACAGTCGCGGGCTCTGAAATCATACCACGTCGATCCCAACCTCTCTCCATGTAATTCACATCACACAATGTTATCAATGCCGATCCCAACCTCTCTCCATGTAATTCACATCACTCAATGTTATCAATGCTGATCCCAACCTCTCTCCTTGTAATTGACATCACTCTATGTTATCAATGCCGATCCCAACCTCTCTCCATGTAATTCACATCACTCAATATTATCAATGCCGATCCCAACCTCTCTCCATGTAATTCACATCACTCAATGTTATCAATGTCGATCCCAACCTCTCTCCATGTAATTCACATCACTCAATGTTATCAATGCCGATCCCAACCTCTCTCCATGTAATTCACATCACTCAATGTTATCAATGTCAATCCCAACCTCTCTCCATGTAATTCACATCACTCAATGTTATCAATGTCGATTGGGAAGTGATTAAAAAAAAAATAACGTTTTTTCGAATTCATAGTTTGTGGGTAATAAATAAATTATAATATTCGCAGGAGTGCCATACGAAATTTATCAAACTCGTTTGGGAATTGTTTTATACCCCTCCCATATATATATATATTTATCCTTATCTCCCATATCTATCTCTCTCTCTCTCTCTCTCTCTCTCTCTCTCTCTCTCTCTCTCTCTCTCTCTCTCTCTCTCTCTCTCTCTCTCTCTCTCTCTCTCTCTCTCTCTCTCTCTCTCTCTCTCTATATATATATATATATATGTATGTATGTATGTATGTATGTATGTATGTATGTATATATGTATATATGTATATGTATATGTATATGTATATCTATATCTATATCTCTATATATATATATATAGATAGAGAGAGAGAGAGAGAGAGAGAGAGAGAGAGAGAGAGAGAGAGAGAGAGAGAGAGAGAGAGAGAGAGAGAGAGAGAGAGAGAGAGAGAGAGAGAGAGAGAGAGAGAGAGAGAGATACAGATATAGATATAGATATGGCAAATAAGAGTAAATGGACGATAAGGTGACTGTTTCGGGCGTAATTATAACTGAATTGGTATATCAAAGGCCGTGGTATGTCATGTCCTGTTTGTGGAAAAGTGCATATAGCGTATCATTTGCTGCTGTGATAATAATTAATCAATTTTGCTCTGGCGGTGTCGCATTACCATAGTTTGAAACCCAATAGCCGATGTATTTTTCGTGCTGGGGTGTCGTTAAACATTCATTCATTCTTTCTTTCTGGCGGTGTCGTTAAACAAAACAAATTTAACCTTTTTTTCTTTTCTTTTTTGGTTGGTATACTTCATACGAGTTTCGGTATATCCGTCTGGACTAATTAATATGACCACGGTAATGGTTTCTATGGCACCCTGGCTCTAGCTATCTGAGATATGATCAGAGATATATCTACGTGGTGTTTAGAACCGGATGGTAACTACAAATTAATTACTTGTAGCAGTTTTGTCGTATACGTTGTTAGTATCAGTGTTAGCACAGTGTGATACCTAAATCAATTATCGGTAAACAGGATATTAGCTTAAAGCTGCACGCGACCGTTCACGTTAGCATACAACTAATTTTACTAAAATGTTAACATTGATGTAGCCAGGATTTTATATTGAGGTCTATCCACATTAGGGGGCAACCCACACTGTTATGGGACGACTGACAAATAAAAACGGTGGAGAAGAAAAAGAGGTATAATGGGGACAAGACTCCAATACCCCACCCCACCACCCGGCTACGCCAGTAAAAGTTAAACATGTTCATCAATTTGGTCACATGCTCATTAAGTTCTTTACATATCGTCAAAATGTTGGGTACAAATGTAATGAAAACTACAGGCAGAACATAGCCCAGTGGGCTATTTCTCGTTCCAGCCAGTGCATCATGGCCTGTATATCACAGGGGCGTAGCGTGATCTGGACCTGGGGGGTTCGAATATGAACCAAGTGGACTTTTTTTCTATTTTGTTTTTGCACCATCAGAAACTCCATATGTATAAACCTGTATGTTTTAGTTCTGAAAGTGGACATTTGCTTCAGCTGGGTGGGGGTTTCGTCAAGTGTTGTTGTTAAACTTGAACCTTTTTTAGAAGGAAGATAGACAGAAAGATAGACAGACAGATTGACAGACATGGACACACAAAAGGACCCGGTCAGGTCAGGTCATAGGGCTTTATGTGCACATTCAGAGCAAGCTGTTGTAGCGCACGCCTGTCTTGGACAGGACAGGAAAGGTGGGGAGGGAGAGAGGAGGGACCGCCTGCACTGGCAGGTGCAAGTGTGCACCATCAGCCCGACCGTGGTCGGTAGCAGGCGGGTGGGGGGGGGTGGGGGGGGGGGGCGGTTTAATGGTGCTATGGAATTTTGAATGGAACAAGAATTATGCCAAAAGAGAAAAGGTGCGCAAGTTTGATTGAGGAATTTGGGCGTAGTTTTGAACGGTCGGTCAAAAATAAAGTTCCGGAGCTAATATAGGTTTTGACATTAGTGAATCGAGAGTACCTCGTTAATTAGACCTCTATGATGCTGTGGTGTCTCCCTAGGTTGCCCATAGGGCCCTTAAAAAGAGCCCGACCGCTTCTGGTCGTTGCATAACAACCCAAGGGAGACTCGTCCAATTGTGTAAACACCGGTTGGCAAGGCGCTGTCGTTCAGGGGTTTTTCCAAATCTTGTTGTTGTTGCAGTTAACGACGTCCTCCTCATCAGTGTCACCAAGTATCAAGTAGACCACCAGCAGCAAGTATTTGGGGGTGGGATAGGGTAGGCTGGTATTCTTTTGTCCAGCTTCCCCTGGGTGCAGTGCAATTGTGTACTCGGAGCCGGTATTCTTTTGTCCAGCACCTTATTAGAGTACGTGCTGGGCCATTAAATAGGGGCGGGTGCATTGTTATCATTAGTCAATGCACCCTATGTACTGTTGCCGTTGTGCGTGCTGTCTGTTTGTAAACCCTAGTTTGGTGTTAAGGTTGTTCCTATTGTCCTAAGTCCCTATTCTAATGTAATCAACGGCAATCCAGAGCCACCCATCCCCCCCCCCCCCCCATCCTTTGATTATAATTAAATACAAGGAGGGGGGGGGGGGATTATACTAGCCTAGCTATCTAATTTGAAGGGTTTTCCCTTATAGTGTGAGTATTGGTTAAAAAGCCTAGTGTTTAGCATACTTAGTTTGGTTGCCAATGAAACAATGCATCTATTTAGGTAGGGAGTCAACTATCGGTAGAAAGAATAGTATGTAAGTAACTGTATACATGTACTAAGTTGAATTTTGGTTCCCACCCCCTTTAAATTCTTAGCTAAGTTTGCTCACTTGTTGGTAATATGAAGTTAAATGATGTCCAATAAGTGAGCTTACTTGTTATCTATCTGGTTGTCTGGTAATCTGGTTTTCTGGTTTCTTATCCGCCTCACCTTATATTGCTATAATAGAGCTTGTAATTGGTAGTACATGGTGCAAGTGCAAAGGCAAAGTCGTGAAGGTTATTTACAGTATTGCGGTGTCCAATTAAGGGGATAACCACCGCAATAATTTCCTAAAAAGAAGAAGAAATAAAGAGCATTTATATCTACAAATATACAAGTTTATCGGATATAATATCGTGCTTTTACCCCTCGTCGTTGGTCCCCCGGGATGGAGTGCATAGTCAAGATCGAGTGTTTAGGGTCGCTCCTCCATCCGAGGGACGTACAGGCGAGGGGTGTTGCATGTTGTTCGTCGTTTGGCTAGATATATATTATGTTAACCATTCCACCGTTCTCTCCCCGGGTTTTGAGTGCATGGTCGAGGTCGAGTGCTTAGGGTCGCTCCTCCATCCGGGGAGTCACAGATGGAACGAGTTTAACAGTACAGTTTAATTTAATTGGCATCGAAGTTTTATGTTGCTTGCCACCATCCCACCGTTGGTCCTTCAAGTTGGAGTGCATAGTCGAGGTCGAGTGCTTATGGTCGCTCCTCCATCCGAAAGACGTACAGGCGGGCGGTATTGAGCACTATCTAGTGATTGTTTTAGTCTTGTTTTATGATGACAAAAAGGACCGGGCACGCGTTATTCAATTTATGAAGCTCTTTCTCCCCATATATTAATTTGGCAGACAATAGGACGTCAGACAATGGTTATTTTAAGCAAGAAGCTAAGTGTTGGACAGAAATATAGCACAATGCATTAGTGAACCAGTTACCTTTACGAAATTGGGGGGGGGGGGGGGGGGGGGGGGGGGTAGCTCAGTGGTACAGCGCTCGCCTGATTTGCGATCGATCTAAGATCGATTCTCGTCGGTGGGCCCATTGGGCTATTTCTCGTTCCAGCCAGAGCTTCACAACTGGTGTAACAAAGACTGTGGTATGTACTATCATGTCAGTAAGATTGTGCATATAAAAGAACCCTTGCTGCTAATCGAAAAGAGTAGCCATGAAGTGGCGACAGCGGGTTTCCTCTTTCAGTATCTGTGTTTTCCATAACCATATGTCCGACGCCATATAACCGTAAATAAAATGTGTTGAGTTCGTCGTTAAATAAAACATTTGCTCCCTTCCTTCCTTTAAAAAATATGAATAACAACAACAACACAGGTTGGGAGATATTTGGATTGTGCTGTATTTATGTGTAGTTTCCACACCGTCATCGATACTGGTATCTATTAAAAATTAAATTTTCAAAGAAATTAAAAATGCAGATAGTTTTTCTGGCACTGATAGTATGTATTGATGTATGCATTCATGCATGTATGTATGTATGTATGTATGTATGTGTGTGTGTATAATAAATAAATAAATATGCATATATCAATGTAAATAAAATGATAGTAATATTTATAAGCCAAATAAATATTAGATCAGTAACAATGAAAAGATGTTTAAATAATTTATTTTTAAATTATTTAACATTTGTGTATAATGACATACTTTGAATATATTAATTTGCAGACGTTTTAAAATGTTATATAATAATTATAACAAATAATTATATGAATATTTTAAAAACATTGAATACTAGTGACAAGCTTATTTGGTATTAACAATTAGAGAAAATGTCTTATTATACATCTGTATAATCTATTCCAATCAAAGTGGTTCAATTGTAACACGTGATCAAACAATAGTTACCGATCCTGTATCCACAAAATCACAAAACAGTGTTATTGGACGTTCCATATTGGATGGTAAAAGCTCTGTTGGACGCGCGTGCTCATTACCAAAATTAAAGGACGTCACTCTCGTTTGTTCTTGATTTAACGCTGCCTGAACTACTGAGGTCTCACTACACAGTTGACTTCCGGGTGAGAGTTCATTCGTCGCGGTCCACTATAGTTCCTAAGTGTGACACATGTTATGGTTCACATATTCACTTCTAGGAAAATAAAAAATAATATGTATGTTTAATGGTAAGCCTTCTGGCTGTATTTTGCCCATGTTATTTTGTAATATTGTGCGTTGATCTTTTGGGACATGGGTGTATAGCGCAAGAGACAGCCAGAGTAAATCGGTTAATGAACCACCAAAACAACTGAAACGGAAATGTTCTCAATTCTGGAGTGAAAATAAATGCTTATATAATGTATGTTCGCAATGGTGTATGTTGTTAGTGCCGGCGAAAAACCTTTCTATTGGCAATCTCCAAGTTGGGCAATTTAATATGGTTTCAATGGCAGATGACATCTGTGTAGTGAGACCTGAGTCGCAATGTTATCCGATAAAACAATACAGGGATTTATTGAAAATCAAGTGCTATAAAAGATGAAGATGAAAACCAAGTCAAATATTTTTAAAACTTTCCTGAATATTTTCTTTTTGGAAGAAGAGAGATATGACGTCGTGCAATTCGAGATGACGTCAAAGTTGATACGTAAAGTTTGTTTTATTTAACGACGCCACTAGAGAAAATTGATTTTTATCTTATCATCGGCTATTGGACGTCAAACATATGGTCATTCTGACACTGTTTTTAGAGAAAACCCGCTGTCGCCACATATGCTACTCTTTTACGATTAGGCAGCAAGGGATCTTTTATTTGCACTTCCCACGGGCAGGATAGCACAAACCATGAACGAACCATTTATGGATCACTGGTCGATGCAAGTGGTTTACACCTACCCATTGAGCCTTGCGGAGCACTCACTCAGGGTTTGGAGTCGGTATCTGGATTAAAAATCCCATGCCTCGACTGGGATCCGAACCCAGTACCTACCAGCCTGTAGACCGATGGTCTAACCACGACGCCACCGAGGCCGGCAAGTTGATAAGTTGTCAAGATAAATAACACATTAAAAATAATTGTAAACTGATGGCAAGTGTGTTTTTTCTGGGATCAAATGAAAATAACACCCGGAAAGTAAATGACGTCATTAGCAACTGGAACCACAGGTATCCCCAAACAACAACGTCAGATATATCATAGTAACGTTATGTATTAAAGCGTACTCTTTATATATGTAACTATAGCATTTGTATTATGGGTTTCTGTTTGGGGGTACCTGTGACTGGAACTGGCCAAGTTGACGGTTCAAGGGTCTACAGTTAGATTGTAGCAAGGTATTTTTTTCAAGAAGTACCAAATATACAATTAGTTCTGTAGAAAACCGATTGAGTTTATAATGGACATAACCAAATGGACTTTTTTGATTTGCGAGTTTTATGGTCTATAATTTGATGCCCGCAAATCTCGGCTAAGTGACACAATCTGATATTTAAAACCATCATCATCCATGTTGTCAAGAAATTAACTGTATTTGTTACTGCCATTCAGCCCCATATATATATATTACTGCCATTCTGTCTGACATTACATCATTGTTCTTTATACAAACATTACGATGCTGAAATGAATTAAATATGGACTTAAAGGGACTGTCCTGAGTTTGCAGCCATTGTAAGATGTTTGCGACAACAGAGCCTTGTTGGCCACTACTATTTCAAACTAAATACATTTTCTTGTTTAGAATACCAGTGTCTGTATATCGAATGCGTTTGCGGTCGTATACTAATGTTTGTAGCACTCTTCGTGATATATATCGTTTCGTACGTACGATATTATTGGGAGGTAAAATCCGGTTTGGGCTACTACAAGCATTAGGACAACAACAAACACCTTGTAAATAGAGACACTGATATTCTAAATAAGAAAATATATTTACTTTGTATGTTACGTCATCTAACTTGAACTTGAACTTGAACTTTAAAGCAAAACAGCTACAGCTGATTGGCAGTAACATGTGACAGTGCAAATATGTTGTACTATTATCTATACTCAATACATTAATATACTTTTATTTAGTGTAGTATTTGTGTACATCGAAGAATTTGAAACCAGTAGGCTGTACATTAATAAAACATGAAACTGTCATATTTTGCAAATCAAATGTATTCTTTAAATCTCTTACTTGACTCCATTTTGTTGTTGTTTTGTTTGGTTCATTTTTTAAAAAGTAGATTAAATGTGATGATCATCTTTTTATATAGATGAGTCGCTTGCATGGGTCCCTTGATACACTGCTATCACTCTTATCAGATAATATCAACTTTATTGACAACAGCAATTGATTTGGTGTATGTAACACAAAGAACAATTGCGTACTTTGTCCAGTTTTCACCGCTGTTATTGCAAGTGAAAGGAGATAACATTTTCCATAAAACAATACGTATTTGATATGCAGGCAAATAATCATAATTTCATACTAATTGTTAACCGTTTCCAGTGGATATATTAATTATAATGCATCGTGTATAAAAGTTTAATATACATTTTCTCGTCAAATTCCGTGGCTTTCCATGATTTAAAAATATATAAATTTGCCACGACCAATACCATTCAGTTCAGCTGCATCCATTGCAATTACGATCACACCAATTCAGTTCACTTCATTTGCATTCAGTGCAATTACGATCACATTAATTCAATTCAGTTGAGTTGCATCCAATACAATTATGATAACAGCACATCACTTCAGTTCAGTTCAATGTATATTCAATATTCAATCCATGTATTTCACACGTTGTTCGTGTATTACAAAAATCCATGTATTTCACACGTTGTTTGTGTATTACAGAAATCCGTGTATTTCACACGTTGTTCGTGTATTACAGAAATCCGTGTATTTCACACGTTGTTCGTGTATGACAGAAATCCGTGTATTTCACACGTTGTTTGTGTATTACAGAAATCCATGTATTTCACACGTTGTTCGTGTATTACAGAAATCCATGTATTTCGCACGTTGTTCGTGTATGACAGAAATCCGTGTATTTCACACGTTATCCAGACAGATTTGAGAACACTTCATAAGCAGCACATCGGTTATCACGATTCACGTGGACATACCCTAGTTTCAGTCCGTGAAAATGGACTCTAAATTTAGTCAATCTACAAACCTGCAACACCTTTGGATAAAGTTTTAACAGAGAGAAGCTAAAGTCTGTGATGTTTAAACGGGGAAAAACGGTCTTAAAATAACTAGAGCTTATCTCAATAAAATTACTTCTCAGACGAACGTTCGTTTTTATGAATTAATGTATTACGAAAACCTGGATGACCAGAATCATTTAAGGTGTAACAAAATGAATATTATAAATAATAAATTGTAACTATTTCTAATTTAAATGATCAAAAACGGCTTTAATAATGAAAAATACGTTGTAGTGTTTAAAAAGCTAGGTCTGTCATTTTAAGGTTTTTAAACATTGTCTCCTGTATTCAATACAATTTCTACCAGTTCAGTTTAATTCAGTTCAGTTTATAGTTCAATGCAATCCACTTTGTAGTTCAATTCAATTTAATTCAATATATGATTATATTCAGTTCAGATTTGTTCAATATTATCATGGTAAATTAATTTCAGTTCAGGTAATTCACGTTTTTCAGTTCAGTTTACATGTACATGTTAGCTCTGATTGGGTGCAAACTGTTAAGAAAGTTATAGTGTATTGTCTTAAAGAACGTTTTATAACTGACGACATTATATCGAGCGCCATCAACCTAGCGTATATAGGGATACAGACTTAACAACTTCAGAAATTAATCCTTGTTATAATATAACTAGACAGCTTTCATTTTTCAGCTTTCTCTTTACCTCTTAGACGAATCTTCCTACACGTAGCCTAAGAGTTCCCCAAATCCTCAACACGTTTACAGAGGTCAGCAAACTTCCTCCTAGTGTTTTGATTCTCAGAGTTCTTCAGCTCGTTACTGATTGCCCTATATTCCTGGCGATGTTTGTAATGTTCTCTACTAAACGTACCGGATTCAAGACCCATTTCATCAACATGTTTCACAGCTTTCGTGATAAAAAATAGACACTCATCAATGAAGTCATCTCTTTGAATCTCTGTTAGTCCTATGTTCCGACTCTTTTTCAAACAGAGGAGAGCAACCTGTTCACATGCCTGCACCTTTTTAATTGGTGATGGCAGATTTTCTGAACATTGAATAATGTTTTTGAAAGTTTCCTCAGCGATGACATCCTCATTTATCAGCAAATACATGAAGCCCAAATCTGACATTGCTGACATGTTACAGCCTTCACTGGTGTCTATCGACATATTAAAATGTTCGATTGAAGATTGTACATATGGACTGTCTTTAGACAACTTCGAATGATGTTGATTTCCCCAGAGTATAGCTTTTTCCTTCAGTATCTTAGCAAGGTACTGATGTGATTTCGTTCTTGGTTGAAGCTGAATTGCTCTTTTCATTAAGTTCTCGGCCCGATCAAGGTTTGTGAATACTTGGGATTTATTAAAAACAAAAAAGTAATGGATGCCGCACTCCTGGAGGACAAATGCATCGTTTGGACCCAGTTCTAGCGCATGTTCGTAGCATTCTATGGGAGGGATTATATTTCTTTGTCTTCTAATGTTTTCAACTATAGCAGTGTTAAATGGATGCATACCACGATCAACCAAGTCATTCAGTGCTCCCAGTTCAGCCCATGCTTTAGCTTTAAGAGGCTCCTCGGCATTTTCAGTAATTTCTTGCAGCAGCTCACTGCACCGAACTACATAATTAACTACGTCAGGAGTCTCATCCATTAAATTACGGTTAGCCGAAACAGACCGTCTCAGGGTTATAGCTTCACCAAACTTCCACAGATATTCAGCAGGATGTGTTTCGTTGACATTTCTATAAAGCTTGAGCGCTCTGGGATAACAGAGGGGCGATATTCGCGCCAAGCAGAAGGCAATTTCAGCTTCCGCTACCACATGCATTCTCTTAAAAGTTGGATCGTTTTCCTTAATTTCCTCCAATAGTTTCATATGCACCTCTGCTTTGAATATGTTAGTCTTGTGTACATAACGAACTCGATTTGCAAGAGCTACAACATTCGTCCCATCTCGCTCGATGACGTCATTGTTTTTCTCAACCGCTCCGTGGTAATTTTCTTCCAGAAACAACAGGTACGACACAAAGTTATCAGTTCTGTTTTTTTCCATCTGGCCCATGCTCTCTGTGCGCTCTTCCAACAATAACCGATCAAGTACTGATTTTCGTTTTTCCTTGGCGAAGTCCTGGAGTTCATTCAGTTGGAAGGAATGGGGGAAATATTCAAGTCTGTTCTCCATATCTCAATGTCAAGGTGTCTATCTTCCTTATAAAATAATCTACAAATAAGGAAAGAAAATATATGTATTTATGTGTGTATGTATGTCAAAGGGTTAGTGCCAGAACCCCATTATATGGTGAATTATACAAAAATTAGTTAATCACCTTGTCAGCATCATGGGAATGAGTACTATCATTTTACAGTATCTTATTCAAATCAATCATTTATTTATGCTTTTATACATCGGAACCCAAACCAATTATCTTTTATGTCCAATTCCACAAAAGGCCAAAACCATGTTTTGAGCACTACCTTATTCTGTCTCTCTTGAATTTTGTAGTATCACCCATAGCTGACAGACATAACATGTTAGCTTACAACACTGGATTGTGGTGGGCTGTAAACTGTCTGAGAAGATTGAATCCTATGTGCCATGACGCATGACACGCTAATGACACATGCTAGCTCTAAGTGTTTACATACAGCGATGGTGTTTTATGTAAACTATCTCTGGCTGGGTGTTTTGGCTTACAAAGAAATAACAACTCTGGCAGAGGTAGCTAGAATTAATTGTTTACGCATCACGATGACCTGATATAATGATGACCTGAGACAGAATACATAGTACACATCACGATGACCCGAGACAGAATACATAGTACACATCACGATGACCCGAGACAGAATACACAGTACACATCACGATGACCCGAGACAGAATACATAGTACACATCACGATGGCCCGAGACAGAATACATAGTACACATTCCCATGATGCTGACATGTTGGTGATAATCTGAGATGGACTGCAGACAATCAATGGGGTGGGGGTGGGGGGTTGGAAGTGTTTAGTGCTTAGACATCTGGAATGTGGTAAAATGTATGTGTTGTTAAGTAGTTGCTGAATAAATGCCGGTTATGTAAATACTTGAATCAGAAGTGATTGCAGAGTCTACTTTGTTCTACAGAAGAAACACGCAGTTGAGAAAATATTAACTGAACAGAGACATAGAGAAACTAGTTAAAAAGGAAAGTTGTTTTCCCTTATTTTAGTTTGAACAGTTACTATGTGTATTAGAGAAAAAATAATATAACTAAATTAATTTGCCGGGGCAGGACGTAGCCCAGTAGTAAGGTGCTGGCCTGATGCGCGGTCAGAATAGGATCGATTCCTGTTAGTGGAATCATTGGACTATTTCTTGTTCCAGCCAGTGCTTCACAACTGGTGTTACAGACTATGATATGTACTATCCTGTCTGTGGGATGATGCATATATTAAAGATCCCTTGGTGCTAATAAAAAAATAGTTGCCCATAGTTTCCTCTCTAAAATATATTGTGGTCACTAACCACATGTCTGACACCACATAACTGTAGTTGTGTTGAGTGTGTCATTAAATATAAAATTCCTTTCTACATATATATTTTTTAAACATGGCTCCCATGTGCAACAATCTTAGTTAAATATTATTAACAAGCTATGTCGTTATTGTGTAGACAATTTGAATATTATACCAAAAATAAATTTAAGTTGCAATTTAAAATGAAAATGCCTGGGAATTGTTTATTGTAATAAGGATGCCGGCCCAAAGATGATAAATGTTTTATGACCATACGCAATAAAATATTTTAATTTACTTAGCATAGAGGGAAATTAGTTTATATTATTTCGAAGGCATCATCACAGGATTGTAATTTTTTTAGTCATTGTATATTTTATAGACATTATATAATATTTGACATATAGTTGAAAATGAATTAGTAGAATAAGGTCAAGCATTTTTCTTTAAATCAGAGTCCGTTCATGGTAGTTCATATTATAACTAATTGGTTAGAAGAAACGGCCCCTTTATGTAAATGACATAAAATAAATATGCATACTAATAATAAATTGTAGTAGTTGAAATGTATGCACATACATATTTTCTGGGCTAAAATATCTAGATATTACTACATTAACTGGAATAATTGTAACATTCCAGATGTTCCAATGATGAGGGAGGGATCTCTGGTCATTATAACAAAGTGGTTACTGCTATAGTGTGTTTAAATAAAATATATGTGTGTACATGTATATCATTCTACGAGCGCATTAGACAAACATTATACTTAAACACGCATCAGATCAATGCTGATGACGAATGCATTAAACTGTATTTAGATATTGTTTACACCAGTCCCGGTCTCATTGTAGTTAATAGCATTCATTGTTATCATTATTATAACATTAATATATTAAATATTTTAATCAACAATCTTTATTCATTGAACGCATTAAAATGTTTTCAAAACATTGACAATCAAAACATGAAACTATACCTGAAATGTATCTTATTTTTAATCTACAGTTACCGCAATGTATTTGCAATTTATATATAAGACTAGTAGAGTAGTTCATTCCTGTACACGCATACAATATATCACCCATGTCAGCATAGTTCAGTAGCACAGGTAGATAGATAGGATATATGATTGATTGCCCTTAGTGGACCCCTCGGCTTTTATGGTACATTCAAGATTGTGGTATTTACTTTCCTGTCAATGGGGAAGTGCCCAATCCCTGGTTACCAGGATACGCCAGTACATATCTGTGCAATTTAAAGTATATCAATCAATAGATTTTGGTTTCAACACCGTTATCTTTAGTAGTATTACTTGCATATTTAAAATGTACTCAACTAAATGAATCAAGGGCCAGTAGACTTGTGGTAATTATTTGCTAATGTCATATTATTTTAG